>NW_010305840.1:0-48083 GCF_000700745.2 Antrostomus carolinensis
TGATAGAACGAGAGGAAATGGCCTCAAGTTGATTTTTTTTTTTTTTCACAGAGTACATAGTTACCAATTTAGAAAAGCATTTATGAGCATGATTAAATATTTATTTATTTATTTACCTATTTACCTATTTATTTATTTATTTATTTTTACCCTGATTAAATGTTTATCTTAATAGGAGTATCAGTGGTCTGACCAAGGTGGTAAAGTCACTGACAGATCTAGGGGTAGAGGCTCCAGCAATTTTAAGTCAGGTCATGTAGCCAAAGAAACACATTGGTTTATATTTTTATGGTGCTTATATTTTTATGGTGCTTGGGAATTCATAAAGGACCCTGAAACAGAAATGTTTTGTCAGCTAACAAAGAAGAAAGAATTATTGTCTCCCATGTGCCTTAAAGTAAGTGCCCTAAGCTCCAGTGTCCGAAATGCCACCAGGAACCACTGGTGTAAGCTTCCACTGGGCCAAGTACTTTGTAAATCAGATGAGGAAACAGAAACATGAAAAAAAAAAACAAAAACAAATCAAACTGAATAGAAAGTATTGTCTCAGTAAGTAAATGATAGAGCTTCTAATGGCTTCATGGAGCCACTTCTGGAAGTAAGATCTGACACAAATTCAGGTTTAGAAAGGCTCTACATAATGCTACTCTAATCTACTCTACACAGTAGATCAAACTGGATGTAAAAGAGATGATTGAACAGTAACCATTTTAAAATATTAATTAACTTCTCATGGTGCCACAAGGAATTATTCCTCTTTCTTCAGTAAACATATATATATTTATAATTATCTACTTGACAAAGATACCAAAGATACAGGTATATAGTATAAGCTTATTGCTTAGAGAGAATTCCAACTGGAAATTTAACTTAATATTTCTATAAAAAGCTATATCTTGAGACAGTAATATTATCTTAAAACTACTTCGTAAAAACCAGACAAACCTCTCTACAAAACACATGGCATAACAATTTTCTCCTTAACCTTTAAAAACAACCCTATAAAATGTTATGTTGTGATCTCATTTCTCTAGTACCTGTTAACAACCTCTCTTTGGAAATGGGCTGTCAAATGTTAACTTTCAACCTGTCCTTATTTTTATTGTTTCTTTTTTTCAAGGTAGCAGAGGGCTAGAATGTAGACCGACATAACAAATTTTGTACTGTGATGCCACTTAGATGCCTTAAACATGAACTATTTTTATTTCAGCTTGATTTACCCATTTGCAAGAGAAGTTGAATTTTCATTCCTGTGTTCAACACAGTGTAAGCAGGATCTGTATGCCAGCATTAGCTTTCATAAGATTTATGCCTATATCTTTAGCTGTTTTCAAATGTTTTTTCCCCTCTTGTTCCCTTTCCACTCTTGGCTTGCTAATCTAGGTGTTTCAGTTTTAGAGGAATTACTTACAATGCCATTAGGCAACAAAAAAGAAAGAATTAGTGGTCAAACCAACATAAAGCCCTTGATTTTTAAAATTAAATGAATATTTGGTATTGCTTAACATTATTAAGTTTTTTGGGGAGAAATTAATGAGATATTTACAGCTGATTAAATGAGGTAAAAAGCATGGTTTATCATAAATTATAAGGTATTCTGTATCACAATAAAATTTCATTGACTACTGACTGTAGTAAATTGACTATTAATGTAAAAGCATTCATCAATATTAGAGTAAGTTTCCCAACATATCGTTTTTTCAAAAAGGTGGAGAATATGTTAATATGTTATATATTTGATTGATTATATAATATATTTGATTGATTAAAACAAGAACTGGTATAGGACAACTTTGTGAATGTAAGCTTCTGTATAACTGGGCACATAGTGTTTAGCTGAAATGTTAATTTTCTTGTATTTTAAGTTCATTGTGGAAGGACCCAACTCATAAATTTATATGCTTGTATTTATTTTTCTATAACTGGGAAGTGCAACTAGAGTGACATCTCAGAAACAAAGTATTTGTGGAAGATATTGGCTGTGCAAATAAGCCGATAGTCTTTGCATACAAATAATGCAATGGGAAGAAGAGAGCATGAGGAACTTAAAAGAAAATTCCCAAGGAAGAGGAGTATATTTCTTTAAATCTACTCTGTGGATTAGTTACATGAAATGTTATTACTTTCTGTAATAGTCCAGTTTGATTTTGTAGTCATTGCTTCTTGTGTTAGGATGTAACTTTGTAACATTAAATATGTTTTGTCTTTGACAGCAACGATAGTGTTAAATGAACTCAACTGGACTGCAGCGTTGGATGATGTGTTCAAGCGGAACAGAGAAGAAGACCCCACTTTATTATGGCAAGTTTTTGGTAGCGCAACTGGCCTCGCTAGGTATTACCCAGGTAACTGAAGTCTCCTAAAGACCTGTCCTATGCCACATATTGCTTTAAAAATATTCTCAACTATTTACAAACAGTAGAACATAACCAAAAATTACTTTCTTACATAGATGCAGCTTCTGTATATCAGATGTAACTCAAGGACTATGAAATTATTCTGGCATAAAGCTAGTAAGGGGAAGAAACTGCAGGTGAAATATGTAACTAGTATTTTTTACAGTAAAAGGAATAGAAGATGCCCTTTGAAAATCTGAAGAATTAGATTTTATTTTTATAGTTTTCTACGTGTTGTGTAAATAATCTGTAGAATATTTACCATTGAGATTTTTGTACCTGTCTAGTTTTAAAAATAGTGACTAGACAGGTAATATTATGGTTAAAGTCAGAGAAATATAATTGCACCATGCAATGTTTATATCCTGCAGAATCCACAATTTCTGACAATTATGTCTTTGCTATTAGAGCTAAGGTCAATTAATACAACTTGATTATTTCCACCAGCATCTGTTCGACCTTTCAAAGAATCCCATTACTGGTTCACAGATTTAAATAGATGTATATTTTACTGAATTTAGATCATCAGTAGCCTTAATTTGATTTTTGAAGTGCACTAGCTAATGGAAAGGCTCGTTTTATGGCAAGGCACACTGCTTGTGCTGCTGCTGTTCTTAAGTGATGCTCTTATCAGTGACAGAATGATGTGTGCAGTGTTTTGTCTCTTGCCTACAACTGGCTAAGGAAGAACTTTGAGATCCTTGCTCTTCTGTTTATACAAGATTGTTTGTGTTTCTGAGGATGAAGGGGATTATTCTAAAGCTGTTACTGTATCATTAGCACAACTGTTAGTATAGCAGAGAAACTGCCTTAGGCTAGTTTACAGGAGGAATATTTCATAGCACTTGAATCCTGTTTGTTTTGTCATGCTGGATGCTCACAAAATAAATACAGTGAGATGTTGCAGAAAAAATAATATTGAAATTGCTAATTTCATATTTATTTTATTTACAAGTGTTCTGTTTCAGCATTTTTGGAATATATTAGTGCTGTTTATGGGGCCACCATTTGTCACTGTTTACTATATGGTGATGTTTCCCAAGTGCTGAAAAAGAAGTGTTTCTTAAATGCATTTCTGTGCAAATCTCTAGGAAATTATTTTTCAAGTGTAAGATCTCAGATATTTAAAAATATATTCTTATGTCTACCTAACCTGTCTACTTCAGTTGTTTACCAATACAACACAGGAGCCTCAGAATCTCTATGTGTTCTTCCTTAGAGCACCTCTATAAATTAGAGGAGTTTGTTTTCCCCATTTTGGAGGTGGATAAGTTTCTTGTATATACTCTATCTAAACGCAAATTTAAATTTAATATAAAACTCAGATCCTCATACCTCCTGCTTATTCCATAGCTAAGTGCCTAAGTCCTTGTTAGAGAACGCTCTGGGGAGACCTGTTGTGGCTTGCCAGTGCTTAAAGAGAGCTTATAAACAGGAGGGAGAGCTACTTTTTATGTTGGCAGATAGTGATAGGACAAGGGGAAATGGTTTTAAACTAAGAGAGGGGAGATTTAGGTTAGATGTTAGAAAGCAATTTTTCACCTATAGGGTGGTGAGACACTGGAACAGGTTGCTCAGAGAAGTTGTGGATGCCCCATCCCTGGAGGCATTCAAGGCCAGGTTGGATGGGGCCCTGGGCAGCCTGATCTAGTGACTGGCAACCCTGTCCATAGCAGAGGGGTTGGAACTAGATGATCTTTAAGGTCCCTTCCAGCCCAAGCCATTGTATGATTCTATGATTATTAGCTGTCTAGTGTTGTCAGAACTTAACTTTATAAATTCCTGGGTAATTCTCCAGTTCTTAAATTCTGCACATGCACAGAGTAACCAGGAACAGTCTGACAGTCTTTAAGTTGTATTTGTTTTGTTCTGTACATCTTCTTCCCACTTCCTTTTATTTATACCTCAAATCAGTAAGCCCTTTGGGTTTTAGATTTTTAGAATAGTTTTTTTGTGAAAGTTTGTCCATCTTTCTCTTTTTGTAAATTCTATGTCTCAGTTTGCTGACACATACAAATTGTTTGAAAATGAAATCAAGTTTCATATACTGGAATGGATATTTTTCACATTTTCTTTTTGAAAATGCTATTATAAATTGTAAAATGTTGCTTCATTATATTTGCCTTAGGTAAGCCTGCTTCAAAGTGATTCATTTCTCCATAGTGATGATATTTGTGAAAGAAATTGGAAGTATCAAAAACCCAAATTAAAATGCATTGATAAGTCTTCTCATTATTACCTGAAATATATCCACTCAGTCTTTCCTCACTTTAAAAAAAAAAAAAGATCTTTGGTACCTCTAAGCTATAAAGTTTGTCTTCAATCACAGGTTTCTTGAACTAATGTTTTTATCTAATAGTATTCCACTGCCCTGAGTAATGGGCTAGACAGTACATCACTTCTGTCCTAAGTAGGCTCTTGGGCTGTCCTTGTCACCATAGTAACTAGCAACCTGAAGAGATCTTTCTATGAGCGACCCCATGGGTGGAAAGTATGTGTGAAATATAAGATTATTTTTCTATTTCGTATTTCCTATTGTTTCCTACATGTATTCTGTTGTTGGTGCTGTTGTACACTCCTCTAGCATCACATGTATGATTTATTATAATTTTCAGCTGTGCTTTGTCTGCCTCTTTGGTACATCTGTTTTCCTTTGTCTCTGTCAAGAGGACAAGATATCTTCCTTCTGAGTATGACCTAGGTTGAGATACATGGCAGTTCCTCTCCTCAGACCTTCTTTTTTATTCACTATAATAAATGTTACTAGACTTATATACAATAGTAATTAGATGCAGTAGAATAAGAATAGGAAACTCTATTTTACGAAAATAGCTAACAACATCAGGTAGAGGAAGTAGCGGTACCAAAGTATTTGCTTCCTTAATATTATGACTTAATTAGTCCATCAAATGTTCCTTCTGCAAAATGTCATTTTTACAGAGGAGAATGTACATTCTATGTGGTGTTACCTTTGGTTTTGTTTTGGAGAAGAAAATATGTAATCCAGGCAAGCTAGATTTAGGAAGATATTTGTGTATGTGGTGGTTTCATTTGGCTGACAGCCAAACACACCCACTTGCTCACTCCCTCCCAGCCCCCAGGGGATAGGGGAGAGAATTGGATGGGTAAGATAAGAACAGTTGAACAACTGAAATAAAATAAAATTGAAAATAATAATGAATATAATAATTATAATAGTAATAAAATTTGCAAATGAATTATACTCAGTAAAATTGTTCACCACCTGCTGACCAAGTCTGGCCTTTTCTTGGATAATGATGTCAGAGGAGTGACAATCCCAAAAGTGAAACCAAAATCCCCAGAAGAGCAAGAGCCCAAGCAAGAGCCAGAAAGAGAGACCTGCCACAAGGGAGAGACCCTCATTAATAAACTGAACATGATGTTATATGACCTGGAATATTCCATTGGCATATCCAAATACCAGTCTAGTTTATTAATTTTAATATTCCTCATTACTTGCCTCCCGCCCCTGACCTTGCACTTGGAGACTAGCAAAACACAAAGTCCTTCAACTTCCAGTGACAATTGAAAAACATTGATATGTTATCAACAGTTTTCTCATAACAAATCCCAGGCTGAAACCAAAACACAGCACTATTCCAGCTACTAAAAAGAAACCCAGCTCTGTCCCAGCTAAAAACCAGGACAATGTAGACAGATGGATAAACACAGGTGTGCAAGAAAGCTAAATATTAGAAATATATACATAAACACACATATATGTTGGTATATGCAGTGATGGAAGAACCAGTGTCAGACATAAAAGGGAACTGTATAGCAAATTCCTATACTTACCTTACAGGATACCCCAATAAAAAACTTCAGAGACTGCACTGAGGTCAACTTCTCTCTTTATAGATTTATACGTTGCTTCATTTTGTTTCTTAACTATTTCTCCCTAGAACATACTCAGTTCAGCTCTCATTCTCAAACATCAAGACAGAAATGGTAAAGAAAAGCCAAAGATGCAGGATACCTCCATGGGCTTCTATTTTTTTTTTATCTTCTTTAGATTTTAATCAGCTTGATTTAAAAAGTCAATATGAGTTTCCTCATACTGAAATTTCTCTTCTTTATATTATTTCAGAGAGTGTGTCTTGCCTAAAATAATTTTAAAGATTAGTGAGGATACTTAGTATTAACATTTTCATTACTTTCAATGGTAGCATATTTGTGATGAGAAATTATAAGCTCTATTTCTGTGCTGGCAGCTATCCATTTTGATATGAAGATGCCAAGAGCAATTTTGAGATTTCTATCAGTTATTCTATGAGCTCTAAATAACTCAAGAGTAAGTAAACAATAGTTAAATAAAAGAGCTCAGAAAAATTGAAATTTTAGGACAGATGTAAAATATACTCACTTAACATTTAAAGTTATATATCACAAATCAGTCTTCCTTTCAAGAGATTTTCAGCATTGCAAGAATGCATTGCCTTTTTACATACATTTATGGAGCTGTATCAGGATCAAGAATCTATCTTCAGGTGATGAAGATACCTGATAAAATTCTTAATTGAAAAGGGAAGTGTACAAGAGGTGGAAGCAAGGACAGATGACCTGTGAGGAATACAGAGACACTGTCCAAGCATGTAAAAACACAGTTAGAAGAACCAAAACCCACTTGGAGTGGATATGAAGGACAACAAGAAGAGCTTTTACAGAAACAGCCGCAGCAAAGGAAAAACTAAGGAAAATATGGACTTGCTGCAGAATGTGGGCTTCCTACTCCATGTTAGGGCTGGGGCCTTGTTGACAAAAAGTATGGAAAAGGCCAAGGTACTCATTAACTTCTTTAGCTCAGTTCTTACTCATAAGACCAGCCCTCAGTAATCGCAGGCCTCTGCAATCAGAGGGGAATTCTGGAGCAAGGATGACTTGCCCTCAGGTTAGGGAACATTTAAACAAACTAGACATGCACAAGTCCTTGTGACCTGATGGGATGCACCCATGAGTATTGAGGGGACTGGTGGATGCCATTGCAAGGCTTATCCTTGATTATAGGTCGTGGAAACCAAGAGAGCTTCCTGAGGTTCCTTCTTTCCCGAGGAAAGAAATGTCACTTCTATATTAAAGAAAGGCAAGAAGGAGTACCTGGAGAACTATAAGCTGTCAGACTCACTGTAGTCCCTGGCAAAGTGATATAGCAAGTCCTCCTGGAAAATATTTTGAATCATAGTAAGATCAAGAAGGTGGTTGGGGGTGCTCAGCATGGGTCAAAGGGGAAATCATACCTGATCAACCTGGTAACTGTCTATAATGAGAAGACAGACTTGGTCAATGAAGGGAAAGCAGTGATGTTATTTGTTCAGACTTTGAGATGAAGTCTTTTGACACTTTTTTCCTTAACATGCTCATAGACAAACTGATGAAATATAGCTTAGATAAATGGTCAGTGATGTGGTCTGAAAACTGTCTGAACTGCTGATTTCAAAGGGTTATGAGAAGTGGCATGAAGTCCAGCCAGAGACCATTCAAAAGTGGTGTACCCCACTGGATTCAGTACCAGGACCCATGCTATTCAACATGTTCATCAGTGACCTGGACAATGGGACAGGGTTCACCCTTTTGTACAAAACTGGGAGTGGCTGATGCACAAGGTGGTGGTACTGCCATTCAGAGGGATTTAAACGGGTTGGAGAATTGAGCTGACAGGAATGTCATGGAGTTCAACAAAAGGAAGTGTGAAGTTCTGCATCTGGTAGAGTAATAACTGCAGGCACCAGTACCTGCAGGGACTTACTGAAAGGTCACAAAGATTATTAAGGAGTTGGAGCACCTGTAATTTGAGGAGAGGCTGAGAGAGTTTGTTTTCAGCCTGGAGAAGGTGATGCTCAGAGAGAACATGGAAGTCTATAAAAATAGCTGATGGTGAGGGTGAGCAGTCTTCATCATAGGAGAGTTTTCCTTTTCATTCTGTGTTTTCCCTCACTTCCAAAATAAAACTTGGAAAAACTCACTTAGAAAGCTTAATGCTGTCATTCAGAACAACAGAAACAACAACATCCTCTATAATTGCATTCATAAAATGTCTTGTTGTGTTTGCGATATCTGTCCATGTAGAGAGTTTGCAAGAATACCAGCACTGCTGGGCCAGGATGCAGAGCACAACTGCTAAATCAGCCAGGGGTTAGGTACTCATGCACATGGAGAAAGCTTTTCAACTTACTTCCAGTCTTACTCTATTTTGTAGAATTGCTATCAGTTCAAAAGTAACAGTGTACTCAGTGTTTGTTTTAGAAAGTAGGGTGTTTGTTCAATATCAATATTAATGTGTGGAAAAGACAAGGTTAAAGAAGTTGGATGTATTGAGACTTCCTGATGCACACAGTGCTTTTGCTGGGGTTAGCTTCACATGTCAGCCTGACAAGTCCATATTGAGAAGGTAGCTCTGAGGTCAGGCCAGAATGTCCCTGAGTCAGGGTCAGAATCAGCAAAGTACAGAATCACCGAATCATTAAGATTGGAAAAGACCTCTCAGATCATGCAGTCCAACCATCAATTCATCACCACCATGCCCACTAAACCATATCCCTGAGTGCTACATCTACACGTATCTTGAGCACCTCCAGGGATGGTGATTCCACCACTTCCCTGGGCTCCCTGTTGCAATGTCTGACCACTCTTTTGGGGAATATTTTTTTCCTAATATCCAACCTGAACCTCCCCTGGTGTAAATTGAGGCCATTACTTCTCAACCTATTGCTGGTTACCTGGGAGAAGAGACCAACCCCCACCTTGTTACAGCCTCATTTCACTTAGTTGTAGAGAGTGAAATATGGTGCACAGACATCCACACAATGTAGCTGAGGCATAAAGCAAGTGCTTGAGCTTAAATGAAGCTCACAGACCAAGAGGTAGAGACTCCTAGGAGATTTCTTGCAGCTTTTTGTCCCTTCCCTCTTCCCACGTCAGTAATCCCAGTTTACACATCTACAGTATGTAAACGCGAGCTTGAACACAGGCAGCAATCTCCTAGGAGGCTGCAGAGCCTGCTGGTGCATGTAGGGCCTTTCATTTTTAAGGCACAGACTGATTTTATCTGAAGAAATAAGCATATTTGCCTGAGACTACAATTTATTCTTAATCTCTTCTGCTTTCCCTTAATATCTTGCTCAAAGGGGAAATAATGTTTGCTGACACAAAGTAGCACCAGACAACTTCCTTCTGCTCAGAAAGTAAATTGCATTTGTTGGCTTATTGATTGAGGATGAAAAGAAGACTCTGTCTGTTTTCTGTCTGTGTTCATCCATCAGTACCAAAACTCCATACAGGCTACACAGTGGTTGTTTGCAAATGGTCTGAAAATTGTTATCCTGGATGTTAATGAAGTTAGATAGAAAGTCCTTTGGATTCTGTGTGATGAAAATTTTCTATTGAAATTACAATTGGCCATTTCACCTGTCATTAACACAGAGCTACTACTGACACATCAAAATGTGACATGTTACAGGTTTAATATACAATGTACAGTTGCCCAAAATTTGGATATTTTCTGAGCATTTCATTTTTTACTTTTTTTTTACATTTAATAATTCTAATCAGTAGTTAAAATATGTTAAATTTGTTAAAACAAGTTAACAAACTGGTGAAATTGTCAAGTCATTAAAAAAAATGGCTCAGACATTTAAAGTTAATTTTTTCACATCCAACTGTAGTTCCTCGGTCTTCATGTTACAAACACATTACCAGAGGCATTTTTGCTCACAGACTTAGCCTTGTAAGCAGTATGTACAGAATCCTTTGTGACTGATGTGCAGGTAAATAAAACATTCTCATGAAGCTTTAGAGGAGGGATTGCTCCTGTTTAAGCTTTTGTTACTAAACATCCATTCCCTAGCAAGAAGATAAAATGTGATGGATGAGATCAGATTCAGTAAAATTAAATTCAAGCTGCATTGAAATCTGCTAATTAAAAAAAAAAGGTTAAAAATATGAACTATTAAAATATCCATGTGCCAGAAAGTAACTGAAAATCAGAATTTCAGTTACTTTGTATCCACAAGCCTGACCAGAAAAGCCAGGCACAGTTATGTAATGAATATGTTTTACGTTCTTAGACGTGATACTGTTTTGGTATGGTCCTGTCTGACTTGTAGCCACACAGACCTTGAGGTCATTATCCTGTGTATGCTCAGAGGCTATCTTGACTCATCTCAGAAAACAAGGAATCTCAGTTTATGTGGTGGTATTTTTGGGAATTAGTTATAGTTTCTTTTCTTCTTTTTAACAGGAAATCACAAACAGCTTTTCTGAACATCCCCCATATAAAAATTGTATGAGAAAACCCTGCCTGTTTCTTAATGTTGAATTTGTAAACAGAATTTTAGTTGAGTTGTCTGCAGAAGGCAAGAAAAGAAGGACATATAAAAAAACCCCCTTATTTTCTTTCCATTTTGTTTTTGTCTGAAGGCTCACTTGTCTTGAATGCATGTTTTCAATTCCAGTTTCTTTACAAAATCCATCAGGTTTAAAAATATTTGTAGAAGTTTCCAGCCCTTGTCCTGTAAAGGGCAGTTGTCCATTATATATGTATAACTCAAGAGTAAGACTTAGTTTTCACAAGTACCATGAAAGAAAACTGAAATGTAGCTTGTGTTGGGTTTTTGTTGTTGTTGTTGTTGTTCTTGTTTGGTTTTTTTTTAAGCAAAACCTCCTGAAATTTGATATTATGGAATTCTGAAAGGCATTTTTTTTGGAAACAGTAAACAAAATCAGTAGTTTCATTGAGAAAACTGTAAGCCACCAAGTATGGATTCTCAGAGGTGGCAAGAGAGCACAAGTTACTATAAATGTTGAAGCACCTTCTCAGTAGTACTGGTAGAAGTTATCTTCCTGCCTAATTTTTGAGTTTATAATTCTAATTCTTGAAACTTGTATGACTTTTAAAATGTCATTTTTAGAATACAGTTGCCTAAATCTAGTCCAGAAATAGTGTTTCAGTAGTTTTTGATTCAAATGGAAAGCATTACTCTGACAGCATTTTAGCAAGATCATTGGAATTACCAATTCGTTCAAATAAATTGGAACTTCCAAAGGCATAAAATTGCAAATATCACAACATAGTATTTTAATATCCAAAACTTTGAAAGAAAAGGAGAAATATGGTCATCCTCAGAGGATAAGATACTCTATCAAATAGACGCTTGAAATGGATGAATATTCTGGAAGGATGTATCTCATTTGCCAGATATAGACTATTTAAAACAGAGTATCTGATGCCTTTAAAAAAGGTAAGAATAAGTGACAATAATAGCAGAATCACAGAATGATTCAGGTTGGAAGGAACTTCTGGAAATCACCTAGACCAACCATCCTGCTCAAGAAGGGACACCTAGAATCTGTAATGTAGGTCAAGTTTGGGTTTGTTTTTTTTTTATAATATTGTTTCCAAAGAGATTTTCTTTGGTGGCAGGAGTTTGATTTTTTTTTATTTTTTTTTAGTCTTGAATCCATTCTCTGTGAGCTTGCACATGTAGAGCTTCACTGACTCCATGTAGACCAAAAGGTACTTTAATATAGATCAGAATGCAGATTTAATTTATAATTAACCACAGAGCAGTGGACAAATCTGTTACACAAAAATAAATTAATTTAATTAAAGTAGTTTAATGTGGTTTGACAGATATTAAGTTACTTATATTTTGTGAGGCACCTATCCAGCTAATTTTACTGATAGGTTTTAGAAAGCAGTTGTCTGAAAGAACAATTTAATATCAAATTTTTGGAAGGCTACTTGGAAGTGTAGGTACAAATCAACTACTTCCTTTTTTAATCTTGGAATCCTTCTTAATTGTAGAGGTAATGAGGATTATAATTGTTAATCAATATTTAATTAAAACACTGCGATGGGAAGCATATTATTTTCACTTCAGTAATTAGTAATTAAACAAATTTAAAAAAAACACTTGGTATTTATGTGCCTTTTGCCAAATACCACTTCTCTTTTTTTTTTTCCTTTTTTTCTTTTTTTTTTTTTAAGGCTAAGAACCTTTAATAAAGAACACATTTTGTTTTGGTCTACAGACAGCAGTTAAATATGATATAAGAGGCTTTCTAGTTATAGTAATAAATATATTTGTGAAAGTTTGGCTGCAAAGGTTTACTCAAATGAACACACTTTTGATTTAGATAAATGTTTCATAAAAAAACTTTGATCAGCAACACCAACTGATCTTTCTCAGGGAAGTGTACTAAATAGTATTTGCCAAAGGTAACACTGGAAAGGGTAGTACTGATATGGATAGTTTCAGATTCCAGTTAGAGGGGTTTATATTGCAATAACAGTCGCATGATGATGTGTTAAGATATTCAGCAGCTTTTATGAAGAATTGTTGAACCTAGACTTGGTGTGATGGTATTTGGTCTGCAGTGTGCTGAAGGTGGGAATGTGTTGCACTTGATCAAGATCCGAAAAGTTGAGGCAATTGATAACAAAAATAAAACTGAAAAATAAATACTATCCTGTCCCCAGATGTTCCAAACTACCCACTTCTGTCTGGAGATTTAACAAGGGCCTATGGGAAATTAAATTTAAAACTTACTTTCCTGAAACAATAAGTCTGGCAACTTCCACTTTCCCAAAGTGCTTCATAACATTGTGACTTCTCTCTGGTTTTCTCAAAGAGGAAAAAACAGCCTCCAGCCTGTGGTTCTTTTATTAACACATAACCTAGACATACGTATTTGTCGTCTTCCATCTGACCTCACCTATGTCAGAGAATAAAGGAAGGAGAAAAAAGGAAATGGGCAAAGGAGAGCTTTATTTTGGCTCTACCCAGGCTCATATTACTATGGAAAGGTGTCATAGGTGAGAGATTTATGTTGCATAAAGAATCACCATCAAAGATATTAGCAAAAGTTATTTTAATATGAATTTATAAAAGTGTGACTTAACAGTTTGATGACAAGGTTCACTCTATAACTTACTACATGGAAGAAGCATACGAAGGGAAACTGAGTCAGAATCAGGTTAGAATGTTTTACACAGGGATCAGGGGAAATTATTTACGCAGAAAAAACAGGCAACAACTCAACCATCACCTTCCTTCGGACCTTTTAGAGTAACCCCCTGCAATGTGTCATAAGGCTAAAGAGATTCAGAGGGGATTCTATGCCAAATAAGTGCTTAACTGTGTTGCTCCTAGTCCCATTTAGTATTGTACAGTATTTTCTTTTCATCTTTCTCAGTAGGTCTCAAAGCATGGTTTAAAAGTAATAAAAATATCACTGTCCTCATTTTGCAGAAAAAAGAAACAGGTATAGAGTCATAAAATGATTTCTTCAGTTACACTCTGAAGGTCAGCAATTCAAGCCAGGACTATGTGTAACAGCCAAGTTTTTTAAGATTCAATGTGCTAACATATTCATTAGCTCAGATTCATAGCATTGTATAAGCATCAGCAGGTGTGTTAATATTCTCAGGATCTTTGTAATTTCAGTGCTGAAGAGTACAGTAATAAGAACTGTTGTATTCTTTCCCTTTTTACTGTAGATTAGCCTTGTATTTAGCCTTTGTTTATCTATATAATAAATAAGTATAATATGATGGGAAATTTAATTAATCAGATAAAAGTCTCTTTACATTGCTCATACCAGTATTTTACTAGGATATTCAAATCTTCCTATGTAATTAGGGCTTACAAGGTGTTAAATGGAGAAATTCACAGATAAAGAAAAGATTATGCTGCAAGCACTGATTATCCATAAAAATATTTTTGTCCCTAAAGTCTTAAAATTATTGTATTAAAAATACGGATAGAGAAGAGCTAGTATTCTCTCTTCCTCTTCATAAAACAAAAACAAGCTTGAACCTATTTCCAGATGTAAGTTAAGCAGGTCTTTCTCAGGTACTGCAGCATTTCCTGCTTAGAAAAATTAATAATGGAAGAGCTTTAAAAATCAATTTCTAATAAAATAAGATGATATCTCCCAAAATGAAGGACTTGCTGTGCACAGCTGCTCGTTTTAACCATTAATGACAAGCAATAGTGTTGCAGCCATATTGAGTTCTCTAAAAAAAGTCATTACTGAAGCAGACACTAAGCGACTAGAAAGCCTAAAATATCCATGCAAAATGAATCAAAAGCACTGAAAAAACTAAGAACTTCACCTTTTTTTTTTGCGAAAGCTTTTTTTATTTTATAGCTGTCAATTAAAGTTAACAACTCAACATTTAAAGAAGCCTTTAGAGTAAAAAAAAACCCAAAACAAAACCAAAACAAAACCAAAAATACTTTATCAGTAATGCAACTTATAAATTATCAGTTACTGCAATTAGTGTGTAAGTTGGATAGTTCTACTTATTGCACTGAAATAAGCCTCTCTGAGAGTTCACTTCCTTTCTTTGTTGATATCTAGGAGGATAGGACATAGGCTGATGTTATTTGAATCTAACCATACTCATGATAGAGGAAAACTTACAATATGTTGAATTGTGGCTCATATTGTAAAACTAATGTGCTGAATGTTGTAGCTGTGCAAGCAGATTCACCCAGCTACAGGATAATGCATTATTTCTAGCGAGATAATGAAATTGCAGCCAGCAGCCCACCATGATGAAGTTCCTACAATCTCTGTGTTTTTATGATACAAATTGAAATCTCCTGAATTTGCTCTTATACGAGGTGAAAAAAACAACAACAACAAAAATAAACTCAAAACCAAAACAACAAAACCCTCTTGTCACTTCTGGACCTCTTCTCCTTCACAGCTCTAGGGATACTGCAGCCCCTCTTTGAAGGAATGATAGTTAGTCCTGGTTAAACCAATATGAGCAACACTTTTATTGAGTATGAAATTCAATTTATACATGTAGAAGCAGAAACACTTGCCTCTGAATGGGGATAACACGGAGCCATTTGAGAGGTTAATTTTAAGTTGCAAACTGCACTATGTGTTAAAGGTTTAAATTACTTTCATTTCTTTTGGCATCTTGGGATCAATAAAGCACTGGAGTTGTTTACATACGGACTGTTCCCCTATAAAACTCATGACTGAACTGATTTGGGATGAAACTGAGCCCAGTATTGCCCATAACCCCATAGGTAATACATTCTGGAAAAAACTGTGTGAGATGATTATCCTCTCTTTTTTGTATGGTGATAGTCCTGTAAAAGTTACAGAGGACATGGCACAGGGCTATCTATGTTAGATAGATTTTACCTGAAGATAATTTGAGCTCTTGGCAATTTTAAGTCATTATCTGTGAAAAATAGTTAAGAAGTGGCTGCATTCAGTCTTGACCGAACATCTTCTGTGATAGCAGGAAATGGGCTGGAAACAATTTCTGTCTTGGAGGGGATAGTACTAGTCAGTTATTAAACCAAAGCATCATTATGATAAAAATATTTAGAGTTTTAAGTACAATGGTGCAAAACACTTTATGATGATTGATGTTAGGGGTTATTAAAGTTACAAGTATTTATTAATTTTAGCTACCATGTCTTATCACTTTTCACGTTTTACTGAAAAGTAACTGATTAATTCTGCAAAGGTGCTGCTACCACACCAAAACTCACTCTTTCTGAGTAGTAAACTGAGGAATACCACGTTTCCCAACTAGTGTGAGCTGTCGCATACCTGAATGCAGTTTTGTTCATATAAGTTCACTAAATGATGAGACGAAAGACAAAATGAAACTAAAGGCAAAGTATAAACTGCAGGTTGTGCCTTTGCTCCATCTGAGGAAGACTTTACTAAGCCTGGCACAGGGAATGGAATAGTCTGTGTTTATGGGTGTTTTGAATATCTATATGAATATTTATTTGAGACATAGAAAGGTAGAAATGAACTTTAACAAATAGTTGTTTGCTTAACCTTATAAATGCTATATTGAGGCTGACTAACTAGTAACCCTTTGAGATGGAAAGGTATGAAGTTTGAGTCAGAATAAGATGATGCTGTCTGGGATTTGATAATTGGCATTTGTTACCTGTCTTACTATCAGCTTTTAGCCTCTTTCCCCAAATGTGTTACTGGCATGGTTTCAGCCAAAGCTAAGACCATGCAGTCCTTCACTCATTCCCCACCCCCCTCAACCCAGTGAGATGGGAAGAGAAACACAACAAAGGGATCATGGGTTGAAATGAGGACAGGGACGGCTCACTCACCAATTATGGTAACAGGCAAAATAGATGTGACTTGGGGAAGAAAAATCAATTTAATTTGTTACCAATCAATCAAGGTCGGGTAGTGAGATAAAACAATTATATCTTTCCACCACCCCTCCCTTCTTCCTGGGCTCAAATTACTTCACTCCTGATTTCTCTACTTTCTCCCCACCCACACAGGGGGCAAGGAATAGTGGTTGCAGTCAGTTCGTCTGTGCTGCTCTTTCCAGCACGAGGTCCCTCCCACGGGCTAAAAGAGTTCAGGAACAAAGTGTTCCAATGCAAGTTTCCCACAGAGTCACAGACCTCTTCAGGCACAGCTCGCGGCTCCAGCATGGGGACGTCCATGGGCTGGAGACAGGTCTCCGATCTGGCAAACCTCCTCCCCCAGCTCTGGTATGGGGTCTCTGGGGTCTTCTTGCTCTGTCACAAGCTCTCAGCGCAGTCACAGCTGCCCTTGGGCACAACCTCCCACTCTGGCGTGGAGTCCTCCATGACCTACACATGGGTATCTTCTCTGCCGTTGAACCTCCACGGGCTGCAGGGGACTCCATTTACCTCCCCCTACTCTTGCTGACCTGGGTGTCTGTAGTCCTCTGTCTCACCCCCCTCCTCTCTCCTCATGTCATCAATGGTCTCTTGTTCATGTTGGAGGTCTCTTGATGACTCACTCCTTCCTTGCCAAACTCTTTTTTTTTTCCCCTCATAAATATGGATTTGAAGAGGCATTTCCCTACCACTGACTGGCTCAGCCTGGGCTCAAGGTTCGTCTGCCTTGGACCAAAGGAGCTTCTTGAAGCTTCTCACAGGGGCCATCACTATGGCCCTTTCCCCCATGACAAAAACCCACCCACCTTACAGAAACCCAACACAGTTACAGGGATGTAAAACTGTTAATAATTCATCTGTGCCTCTCTGTTCCTTGTATATGCATACCTAACCAGTAGAGCAAGGCAGATTTAAGCCCTGCTTAAGTCTCATTAAGACTTTCAGGAAGACCTCCCCCATGACACCCACCTGTGCCTCTGGAGTCATCTTGTGGATTAAAAATGGGCAGATGTAGCCAAGGTTTCCGTTTCCTGAGGAATACTTTAATTTAAGCTTCACCTTATGACAACCTCTGTACTGCATGGATTGATTTTGCATGTAATCAACAAAACTGAGGTTTTCCACCCTGCATGTGCAGAAATAACAGATGAGCATTCCTTACTATTGCTTGAAATACAACCAGGCCTATATCTCTATAATACAAACAGCAGAAGTGGGAGGGATATAAAATCCAATGAATAATTTATAAAATATCAAATCTAACCATATACCAAACAAGAAAATCATCAAAGGGGAACATGACTAAAGCCTAATATATGCAAAAGAGAACTGTGTAATGTTGACATAGTTCAAAGATATTAGTATGCAACAACGAAACATGATGAGGCTGATGTCTTCAAGACATTCAGTGAATCAGGTTCCAAGACATCTAATTAAAATGCATGTTTTAAACAATAGGTTATATAAATAAAACTCTAAATCTCAAAATCCTTGATCTTCAATTTCAGTTTTTTAGGAAAATGTGTAGTCATCTTTTTGTGTATATCATTTTGCTTTCATCTTAGACCATATAATAGCTTTTGTTAGTAAGATGTAAGTCCATTTCCCCAAGTGGCATGATAGCATGGTCTGTATATGGACCAAGGCAACGCATATCTTTTTCAGTGGTCTCCATCACCTTCTAATTATATTTTATATAATTATAAATGTGTATTTAGTTGGGTTTGCATAGAAAGCATTTGTCATCTTTTAAAAAATGATTTTTCGAAAAGCTGAAATCAAGGTAAATTAAAATTAGATCATTGGAGATCAAATGTCCTAAGGGAATTTAAGTTTCCTAGTAATAGCAATTTCAATAAGATCCTTAAATACTCAGAATGTTACCAAACCTAGTGAATAGATTTGAGAACATTCAAAGCCATCTAAAATTAAAATTCTTAATCCAGAGAGAGCTTTGTGTGAATGAGTAATTTAATCACGTTAATTCTTGAGGTTGAAGAGGGAATTCAGCACTTCTTTGGTGTGAATGAAATTTTAGATACTAAGGGGCTCAGTCCTTATTTATATTTAGCCATTCATAGACTTACTACTAGGTTATGCAAACTGTTGTAGAAAACATCATAAAGATCAATTGTGGTGGTTTAACCACAGTAGGACCATGCGGTCCTGCACTTACTTCCCCCACCTGATGAGATGGGAAGGGAATCACAACACAGGGGCATAGATTAGGATAAAGGACAGGGATGGCTCACTCACCGGTTATGGTCACAGGCAAAACGGACTCAACTTGGGGAAGAAAAATCAATTTAATTCATTGCCATTCATTTGAGTAGTGCAGTGAGACATAACAACCATATCTTAAGACACCTTCCCCCACCTCTCCCTTCTTCCTGGGCTTAAATCACTTTGCTCCTGATTTCTCTACCTTCCCCCAAAGTGTCACAGGGGGCAGGGAATAGGTGTGTTCAGTCAGTTCACCTCTGCTGCTCTTCCCAGCATGAAAGTCCAGGAACAAAATGTTCCAACACAAGCTTCCCATGGAGTCCTGGGCCTCTTTGGGCTCAGCTCCTGGCTCTGGAATGGAGACATCCACGGGCTGCAGATGGGCCAGTGCACCTCCTCACCACTCCTGCTTTGAGGGTCCACCCCCGCTCTGGCATTGCATGTCTCTTGGGGTCTTAATTCAGTCACACTTGTCCTCAGGTTCAGCTTCTCTGCTCCAGAGTGGAGTCCTCCATGGCCTACATGTGGGTATCTGCTCCACCATTGAAACTCCATGGGCTGCAGGGACCTCCTTTGCCTTCTCCTACTCCATGTGGTTGAACTGGATGTCTGAGGTTCTCTGTCCTTCCCCCACCCTCCTCCTTCCTCCTGGCAATGAAGCTCTCTCTTTGTTTAGGCCAATGGTTGTCTTTTGTTCAGGTCAATGGCCTCTCCTTCAGGTTCTCTCCAATTTCTTCTTTTCTAGATAGTCCTTCCTCTCACAAGTATGGATTCACAGAGGCGTTTCTCTGATGATAATTGGTTCAGTCTGGGCTGGGGGGATACACCTTGAAGCCAGAGGAGCTTTCACCCTCACAGATACATCAATAGAACTAGTTTTCTCAGTAAACATTGTATTACTTAATTAGTGTTTGTATGATTCACCGCCCATTAATATCTGATGAAAAATTTTGCAGCCACAGCATAAATACAGAAAAATTTCCTCATGAGCAAACTGAAGCATGTACGTTCTTGTTTTATTTGTCTCAACAGAAGGTAATATATTAATTAGGGAAAAGAAACTTGTTTACATGTGGCACAGAAAATACTGGTTTAACAGAATGGTGAGAAATAATATTTTTAAATACTTTCTCCAGATCTCTCTGAAGCCACTGACAATCTTTTCAGGATTGTACATACTGAAAGGGCCAGGCTAGTGAAAGAGGAGAAGAATTGAGCTGTTGTGTTCACCACTCAGTCTGTCTCCCAAAATGAAAGACTGTAAGTGTTACCATCCACAGTAATCTCCAAAAAGATTAGATAGACTGTAGGTAGTGTGCTGAGTGGTTTATTCAGTTTCTTTTGTGTGTAACTGGACCATTGTAAAATAGTTCATAGTCTAGTTCTGATGAAGGTCTTCCCTTCTGTTTTGCTTTTTAACTTACTAATAGAGAAGTAGCCAGAAAGGGATAGTTTCAACTTTGTTGCAATCCAGGAAATTACTGAAAAACTATGGGAGAACTGAGGACATAGTCTTTAATTGGATGCTATTAGAAAGACTGAAAATTTGGGCAAAGATATAGCAGTGTAGGTCAGTGCTTTTGTTTATAGTAGCTATTTTATCTAAAACATTCATAATAAAAACTGAAATGACTACATTGGATGCAGATTCTTCAAGTCCCAGGGAAGGTATTTTAAGGATGAATTTTCAGATGGAATTCCAATGGACAGGTTAGTCTGGATGGACACAAAACATCCATATTCAAACATATGCTAACCATGGCTTCAGGCTCATAAAATACTCCTGTGCAAGCCTGTGTAATGATTCTGAAGTACTTAGAAATTTGATATATAACAGTCTTTAAAATTCTGTTCTTTCATTTCTGGAAATTTCAAAGACCCTTATCTCTTCAGATCAAAAAGGACGTGTCAGGTGGTCTAGTCTGAGGTCATAGACAAAACTGGTGTAGAGTTTTAAATTCTTCCGGTGTGCAACAGTGTTTTCTCTGGCTGATAAATGTATACTGATAAGTGTTCTGTGGGTTATACTCAGTTTAAATGCTCTGGTAACTGACATACCGACTCAGATTATGGTCACTTAGGAAAGGGTTCATTTAGTAAAATAAAAAGTAAGCAGCTACTCTTAGCTGATGGCTTCTTTTATACTCATGGACAGATATATCATAATTCTTCCCATTTGTCTTAGATGAATGCCTTTTCAGGAAGAATCCTGGAGCTGCCTATATCTATCTTTATTTCCTAGACTGAAAAATGATTAATGTCAGGAAATAGCTTCCCCACTGCTGTTGGCATACACTGGGAGAGCAAATTGCAGAACATTATTTCATTTCATGTAACTTTTCACATTTTTATTTGTGTTCTTTAAGCTGTCAAATGGTTTTGAAAGGCTCATTTTGTTTTTAAGTAAGGAAAAGATGCCTACCCTTGCTGAAAAATATGGTAAAGCTTAAATTCTTACAGCAGGTTACTAATCTTAGCATTTTATTTACAGAGACATGAATATTTCCATCTGATTTTATTTTCAGAAAATATGACACTTCCATGTTACTTTTCTAATTTGCATTTTTAGGTAAAGCTCTCTTAGTCAATGTATAATTTTTTAGATGCATAACTGAGCTTTAGATCAGCACAGTATTATTGTATAAAACATGAATTAATTTATAAGTTTTTAAAATGAAGTACTTTCTTGTCCAAAAGAAAAGTTATTTCATGTTCTGAAGTACTTGGACTGAAATACTGGTTCCATTGCAGTCAGTGGTCAATTTTAGTCAGTAATCGTTTCTTCAACATAACTTGGCCCTTCAAGGTCTTTATCTATATATAGTTTTATTGAATTATATCATAGGCTCTATATATAGGTGTATAAACATATTACACAAATACAGACAATTTTATCCATACCAGATGTTGATATATTTATAGTGCAAAGCCTTTGATATTGATTCATTATACTCTTGTGTTTAAAATACTTAAGTTAAAATTTTTAATGTATTCTATACATTTTTTTTTCTTTTTAGCTTCCCCATGGGTAGATAAAAGTCGAACTCCAAACAAAATAGATCTGTATGATGTTCGCAGAAGACCATGGTAAGCTTCCATTAAAGGTCTGATGCATAGATGTCACTTACTTTCCAGATATGACTGTAAAGATATTTTTTTCTGATTATTTATATCTAATAGTCCTTACTTTTAGATGTTGCTGTTTTCTTTTTAAAAATGGGTTAATTCTTCTGAATAAACAATTTGCAAACCAAATTACTTGTTATGCAATATCCACTATAATTTGTTGCACTCTTGCATTACATGGACCTTTACATAGGAGGATAAATATAAAGTACATATAAGGAAATTAAAAACTTTGATTTTGTACAAAAATCAAATGTAATTCAGATTATTAGACTAAGCCATTCTTCAAGACTTTTGCAAGTATTTATAAATACATCTCAGTGGTTTAGACCAGCAAAAGAATCACTAGATTAGTGAAAGACAAGAGAACAGTGGGTTTGTTTCTCATTATTTTTTTCAGTAAGCCTCTCAAGGCATAATGCATATTGATACTTGGATTCATACTAGTCAAATATATTCTTTCAAAGGTCAAAGTATTTTCCCTAAGATGGGCTGATGTAAGAATTCATCTGTCATCAAGATTTTTAGCTCTGAAATAGCATTCATGTTTTTCAGTTACCAACATCTGAAAATACTGAATTTTGATGAATATAACCTACTTACAGGCTTTCCTAACGTGATTTAGACTTGGATTTACTTAGAAGACATAGCAAGAGAGAAAATGATAGCACATGGTTTTCTACTAGCTACAACAGCAGGATTTTGTTAGTTCAGCTAGTTTAAGTTTAGATAGCGTAGAGTGTCTTCTATCACACAGGACAAACGTGTTTTCAAATTTGTGTCATTCATATCATTTATTTATTTCAGGTATATCCAAGGAGCTGCTTCTCCCAAAGACATGCTTATTTTAGTTGATGCGTAAGTGTTTAATGTCTGGATATTGACATTAAAGGGATAAAAGTACTTAGATATGTTGAAAAATCTCTGTATGCTCAAAAAATTGAGAGAGCATTAAGTCCGTATATGCAAAGATCAAAAATCTCGTTATGAACAAAATAAATACATGGGAAAAAATAGTTACAAAAAGCCCAAAACAAACCTAAAACTTATTTAAACTGGGAACAAGGAAGTGTTTAATCACTTCAATACCATTCAGCTTCTTAATTACTGAAATAATCAATTGAAAATTTCTCATTTGCCTGCCAAGGTTTGTTGTAGAACACAAACCTAAGAACAAATGACTAGAAGCATTACCATAGATTTAATCATTATTTCATGAGCCTGAAAGGTAAGAATGTATGCAGACTTTTTATATTTTACTTTACATATTTGAAAATGGCCAAGTTTGGTTACTGTAAAACATTAATAGAAAGTGAGCAAAGAAATTAATAAAATCCCTCTCTTTGCCTTGGAAAGACATCTTGTTTAGCTAATGTTGAGGTACTGAGAGAAGCATTGAACATGATTTGTCAAACATTGCTTTATGCTGAAAAAATTCTCAGTAAGAGAATTTGCATTTAACGCTTTTAAATGTGGTGAAGTGCTTTCATATCAGCGGTGAGCTTTATCACCATTTGTTATTTCTTCACTTCAACTTAGGTTTTGCCTTGAGTAAACAAGCTGTCATTTGGGTATGTGGAAATCTAAAGCTGTATATCTGTGTGTAGGAGGATAAAATGTTTAGATAATGTAACTGTTGAAGGTGTTAAAGTCTCTCAGATTTCTCAAAATGAAGATGAGAAAATGATGTGCCATTATTACTTCATTTGAGCCACAGGACTGCGGCTTTGAATGCCAGTTTTGGACTTAATTTTTCATTATAATAATGTAATAACACAGTCGCAGAATTCAGGAAAATAATTGAAAATTTTAGTGTGAAAATTGGTGAGAGTGCTGGTTGGTTCTCTGTACTTTCTTTGTATGTTTTTTAAAAAAATTGTTAAATTCAACTTTTCTCTTCTCTTTTGGATTTTTGTTAGGAGCGGGAGTGTCAGTGGATTGACATTGAAGCTGATACGCACCTCGGTCATTGAGATGTTAGAGACCTTGTCTGACGATGACTTTGTGAATGTAGTTTCAGTGAGTATCTGTTCTTTCCACAAAATTTGCATTGTCAACAAAGCCATAAGCAAACTTAAAACATACTGCAAAATACCACATTTGGCTTACTGTTTTCTTGGAAAGTATAATGAAAGTCCTAGACTTGCTGCTATCTATAGATTTGAGTGAAGGGCAAAAGTAAATTTAAAGAAACTTCTGTGTGGCCAAATTCTCCTTTCCAGTATATTATACTTGTCTGTGTAGCACATCTTCTATTTGTTTGGTATATGCAAATGCTCTTTAAATAGTTAGTAGTTTTGTACAAAACAAGGTTTTGTATTGTGGTATGAGATAAAAAGATACAGAGAAGGTAGGGGAAAGTTGCTTCTTCAAGACAGCAGACATTTGGGTTGCTTGTGTTAATTGATGTGTGATGACAGGAGATGTACAGCCATACATCTGACTTGTCAAGAAGGTGCTCCTGAGAAGTTCTACAGTTGGCAATTTGATGGGTAGGAAAGCAATTTTTCCCATAATAAGTAACATAATAGAGGGGAGAATCCAGCAAGGAGCTTAAGAATGCACATAATTTATGCATACAGAGAAAGCATATGTGACGTGCAGGTCAGAGAGTTATTAGGAGGGTAGGATTGTGCGGACTGCCAAAGGAAGGAGATGCTGGTTTTTTGCAGGGCTGGCTTTTCAGCAGCTGAGGTCTTTCAGAACATGGTCTGAAACTTTAGTACTATATGTAATTACTACACTTCAACTTGACTACCAGACATAAAACTTCGGATTCTGCATAACACAGTTTTAAAATAGTTCTTTAAAATATTTTTGTGGTTTGGATTTTTTGGGGGGCTTTTTTGTTTTGTTTGTTTGTTTTTAATTCCGTTTTAGTCTTTCTAATACTTTCCTGGAATTTAAAGTGAAAGTTGAAGAAAGGCAAAATAAAATAGACTTTGGGAAGGGGGAAGATAGTATGGGCAACTTTCAGTTTTCAGGATGATACCTTGTTTGTCATACTCTAGCTCTGGGCAAGGCTTTTTTGCTTTTTATTAAGCTGTTGAACTGTAGAGCTTTGATTCTAAGGATTTAGGATGGGAACGTTGACATACTCTTAATGACAAGAGACAGCCTGTGTGGTGAGTAACCCTGGAATGATTTTGGATGCAATTTTCAACTACAGATGTGTTGTAGCCAGCCTACAGGGAGAAAGACCTGAAATATCACTATTGGAAATCTCTTTGAACCCATTTATTGCTTCATAGTTTGCTGTCAATCTAGCTAGACCTTTCTTCAAGTAGTAGAGAGAAGCTTTTATTCACAATGGTATTTCCTTTGTTAAAGTTTTTAATAGTGGATTACACTGTTTTCTTTAATCTAAATTGCAGTGGAAAAAAATGAAACTAATTATTTTGTACTATTGTTAAAGGAAATAAGCTTTTGTATAATGACATTAGAGAACTGAAATCTTGTTGTTGGGTTCACTGTTTGTTTGGGTTTTTTTAAATAATCTTAAACTGCTGGAAATTGATTGCTGTGTTCAGTGGAGCTGTGCCAGCTTTCACCATTGGAAGACCTGGACCTGCACTACCTCCTGATTTACACAGCTTTTCTTCATTTACTCCTAGCTGACCAGAAAAAGTGTATCTTGATGCTAAGCCTTCCTTAGGCTCAGAGTATTTTTTTTAGCTAAGGTTCAGTGTTATTCTAGCAAGGCCCCAAGTTTGGGATTTGTGTCAAAAAAAGACTAGAAATCTTTGAATTTTTTATACAGTACATTTTCCCAGTGGTTTGTAACTTTATGTAAGGACCTTTCTTCTTTGAATGAACTTTAGAGGCACACATCAGATATTTGACAGCAGAGCTGAAGAGGACTATTTAGTCATGCTGCATTCATCCTCAGAAGAAGGCAATGCTCACAGAAGTAAACGTAATACAACATAACATCTCTAACTCTTTTATAAAGTGCTGTTTGGTGTTGTGCTTTTCTGATTTAGATTTCCATATTAGATCCTTTCAGTATTGGAATTACTTCTGTATAACCTATGGGTTTTTTGGTGTTTAAGGGACTTACGTATTGTAATTGGAGGAGACGTGTTCTGTCATTTTCTCTAACTGAAAGGGGATCATATGTTATCAATAAGAAACAAATGGTTGTACAAGACATTCTTTAAATGAAGTGGGGTTTTTTTTAAGGATTTTTCCCTTTTTTTTAGTTTGCTCAGGTTTTCCACAGTCTGACCAAACCCTCAAACCAAATTAAGCACCAGATGTGACACCACCTATGAAGGTGATATGTCACACTCAGTATTATTTGTTCTAAAAATTGTTAACAGAAGCATATATACAGGCCTAACTTTTATAAAGCATCATCCACTGTAAATTTGGTATTAGTTGCTGTGTTTTTTTCCTGTATGTTGTTTTATTTTTATGTTTGATTTAGATATAATGACACTTGAAGTGAAACAGTACATTGGAACAATCGTTATTCTGATCAATCAGATCACTAAGAACCACATATTACTGTCTTTTAAGAGGATTTGAGAGGGCTTGAGATCTCATCTTTATTCAAATATTAAATTCTTCACTTTACAGCTTAGTTTTTTCTGACTTATTCTTCCTTGTATACCTTTGGTGAAAAGTCCGATCATGATGATTTATTAGTTTTATGTACCGTGTTAAAAAGGCAGATGATGGACTAATTCATATCTGATTTTAAATAATCACATTTATTTATTTTTTTTAATGATCTGAGGATCATATGGAGATCTTCATATGGAGGTCAAAGGAGGTGATTTTGCCCCTCTACTCTGCTTTGGTGGGACCTCACCTGGAGTACTGTGTCCAGCTCTGGATTCCTAAGCATAGGAAAGACATGGTCCTGTTGGAACAGGTCCAGAGGGGGCCCACAAAAATGATCAGAGGAATGGAACACCTTTCTGATGAGGAAAGGTTGAGAGAGTTCATGTTGTTCAGCCTCGAGAAGAGTCCAAGGAGACCTTATTCAACCTTTCATACTTAAAGGGGGCTTATAAGAAGGATTGATTTTTAGTAGGGCCTGTTGCAATAGGACAAGGGGAAATGACTTTAAACTAGAAAAGGGCTAGATTCAAACTGTACATAAGTAAGAAATTCTTTACTGTGAGAGTGCTGAAACACTGGAACAGGTTGCCCAGAGAGGTGTAGATGTCCCCAACCCTGTAAACATTCAAGGTCAGGTTGGATGGGGCTCTGAGCAACCTGATCTAGTTGAAGATGTCCCTGCTCATTGCAGGGGGATTGGACTAGATGATCTTCGGAGGTCCCTTCCAATCCAAACTATATGATATGATGATACATTATTCTTCACAGAGTATTCCATAACAAAGACAACATATCTAAATCAAATCTAACTCCAGTTCTTTCTTTGTAAATCCAAACCCCAAAATATCAACTTAA
Source organism: Antrostomus carolinensis (assembly GCF_000700745.2). NCBI lineage: Eukaryota > Metazoa > Chordata > Aves > Caprimulgiformes > Caprimulgidae > Antrostomus > Antrostomus carolinensis. The sequence continues at coordinate 27,350 of NW_010305840.1, forward strand.
ACATTTTTTTTTTGTGAAAGAAATGTAGATTTATTTGATATGTTTCATATTATTGCTTAAAGACATTTTCTTTTGAAGCACCCTGCTATTAGACATCCTTGACTAATTAAAAAGTCCAAAAAGCTAGGTGATAATTTTCACTTAATACAGTATTAGCAGATAGATGCATGAACACTTTTAATAACTGGAAGCTATCTACAGTTTTTCTTCACTTCTGGATCTTTTGGCCAAGAAAATAACAGTTGTTTTATGGCTTATTAGCTTTAATAACTAATAGAGTGTTTAGTAACAAGGTTTTGAGTTAACTAGAGAGCTGGTTTACCACTAACCTCTACCAACATGTTGCCCCCAAAACCCCATATGTATGATGATTCATGGCCACAACTGAGAGACACAGATTTAAGCTCATGCCAATCACTTCTGGAAAGTGACAGGATGATTTAATCAACCATGCCTGGTATATGGAGAAATCTCAGAGAACAAAAACCTTAAAAGTAGATGTGTTGAAATGCATTAGTTATACTGATTTAATATAGTTCTTGCATTTATTTCCAGTGAAAAAATGTTGAATGAACTATTAAGTTATGTAAAGATTGCCAGGGGTTAATATGTCATTATTTCCTCTGGGATTTGCATTTTTCTTATCTGAAGTGCTGTGCTTTGTTACAGAAAGAAAACCTGCTGTTTGAAAGAGCTTAAATGTATGAGCAATACAGCTGTTTTCCCACTAATCCGGTTATATGCTTTGATAGCAGTAAGTGGTAGATGATAGGGGCAGCAATTCCATCCCAGCATGCTATGATTTAGTGACTTGGTTTCAAATGTCGACACAAAGGGTGTAATTTGTTTATGATTGTGGGTAGGCTGCAGTTTGCAGGAGAAATGTATTTCAACTTGAAATCTGAGGAAAACCACACAAAGGAAAATCCCACCTTACAGCAACAGACATGTTAAAGGTCAGGAACTGTAGGACTGTTTAAAATCACTTAGCCTTCGTAAAAATCCAAACTAGTATTTACTGTTTAGGAACTGGGAATTAAATGCTATAGTCATACCAGGGGGGAATAGAATCATGCTCTGGGAAAAATGAAAGCTCATCTCCCGCTCTTATGCAGTACATCGCATCAACTAAAATGAGAGGGAAGGAGATTTCTGCATTAATTGATTTCAAAGAAAAAACTATACACCCAGCCTATTAAATTATTGATGGGGATAAAAGCAATCTGTGGAAGCTATAACCCCCTTTTCCCACTGATTTTTAATAGCAGTTTATCATGTAATTCCCACAGCTCAGTGGTTGCAAACCTGTTTACTTTGCCCTTCTTACTCCATAGTTGATAAAATTTTTATGGCTTCCTAATTAAAAAATTTAAATATGATAATACAGAAAAAAAAGTTTTGTAAAATGCTTTTCAATTTATTAAAGGGCTTCTTTCTCTTTCTGCTTCATATTATTTTCTGTATTCTGCAGTTCAGATTGCACCTATGTTGTCTTAGATAAAGGGATGCATTCCTTCCTTCTGGGAAATACTTTCTTAAGGTTTTTTAAAAATTTAACAAATGTGCCATGTGTGGAAACCTTAGCCTGGAGTCCTATTGAAGGGAGGAGGATGCTAGATTTTTCAACTAGGTAACCTGTCATGCTTATTCTTTCTTTGCTAAAGTTTTAGGCTTGTATGAGTGTACTTCTGTTAAATTGGCAAAAACTTCCAGAATTTTCTTTAAAAATAACTGAAGGTTGGTTTCCTTTATTGCTTCAAAGTGTTTTTAGTGAACCTTATATTAAATGGCATGCTCAATTTTTTTCCTGTGTTTTTGAATTTTGACCCAGAAGTGTTCAGTGGTAGTTAGTTTTTCAAAATAAAATCGCTGTTTGAGGCAGAAATCAGACATGGTCATGAGAGCAATGTGAGATACTGGCATAGAAGTAATTGTATGGGTGTATCTAGAGGAGAAGATGAAAAGGACTCCTGTATGAAGGGGCTTGCCAGCTAACTTGCTAATGTACTTCGGTCCTTACTTTCCCATTCTCCATAATGGACAATATTAAAGAGAAAAGGTACCTGCCATTTTTTTAATTATTTGGGAAATTAAAAAGAGATAGAGAATCAAGTTCCCATCGTAGGTCTGCATAAGCATCTCTTTTACTGATTTAATCCTGGAGCATTTCAGGTAACAAATCACAGTAACTCCAATTATACAGTTTCCAAGTATACTCCAAGTATACAGTCTCCTCAGCATCCTAGCTGTGTGGGGCAGTAAACAAATATATATTATTCCTATTACTCCTTTTTGGAGGGGATTGGGGTATTTTGGTTGGTGGTTTGTTTTTTGGGTTTTTTTTTTCATAGTAAATTAAAATTGATATAAAGACAAGTTTAGAGCAGAGAGTTGAGTTTCATGATTCTCTTAACAACAATCCATCTAATTGTTTCATGACCTTGCAGTTTTTCTTAAATTGAATGGCTCATTTTCCAGGAAAGGGGGAACAATGATAGCTGCAGAGAAACACGTCTTCATAGGAGCGTTCCTTAATGGAAAATCATTAGCATTCCTTAATGGAAGGTCATTATCTTGCACATTTCCTATTCAGCGACCAAGTGAATTGTTGTATGTATTTTCATACAGGTATATTTAGTAAGCCCTGTAGATGCTGGGTTAAACAAAGCTTGAAGAAGTTTGGAAAAAAATCTAGTATTCAATTTCTGCATTGCTAATAATTGAAGGTAGAGCTAGGCTATGTATCTATGGAAATATATGTATGGAAAATACATCTAGAGGACATATTTAGCAAGTGTAATGAAGATGAGTATTCTGCAAATAGCAATGGAGGAAATTTGAGAACTATGGAAACCCAGTAATTGTGAAAAAGTTAGAAAGAGTTTTCTTTTTTAATGGATTAATAAGAGTAGGAATGGCAGCAAGATATGCAGTAGTATAAGCAACATGATGAGATGCTTGTGTGCCTGCAGAATTACAGTTTCATTTTGCTTCCACTCTAAAGAGAAAGTTGAGAAAGGAGTCAATTGTGTTATGTTAAAGTATTTCAGGTAGGGCTGGAACTGAAAGGAAGATTAGGGTAGGCAGGATGTTACATTAGTTGGAGTTTTTTTGAAATAAAGTTAATCAACTTCAGTGGGACACTGATCTTCAAGAAAGCAAATTACACTGTTTGTATCAACAAAAAGTGAAGGACCATTAGGAGTCAAACTTCTTGCAATCTTCTTGCAGCCTTCATCTGACATGATGAACTAGCAATGCTTGTACAGCTTCAGTGACATGGCGAGAGACAACTTTCCATCTAAATAGTGTATGGATTGATGGTTCACTTTCTCTCCTGGAAGGCAGATGATGAGTCTTTGAACTGAGATTTTTGCTATATGTCTCCTTTGTTCTGGCTGAATACTGTTACGTAAAAGTGGATCATATCACTAATTTAACACAGAAAGGATTGGCTCAGATTTTACAAAACAGGATTATAGGTCTTCTCTGCGGACCAAAAGTGATTTTATGGTTGATTACTTGGTTCTTGCAAGCATCTTCTCACAGTTCTGAGTGAGTCATCTGAAAAGCTGGATTTCAGACATACTTCAAACTCACAGAATTTGACCTTTTTTGTCTCTTCTGGAGTTCATAAATAAATAGGCTGATAACTGATTTGATCACAGCTGAGAAGTGCTGTCGCTGAGGAAAAGTCTTGTGTCCATAGACTCTCAAAACTGTCAGATAAAAGTGCTACAAGAATCACTACTTGAAGCCAAATGAATTCGAATGGCACATAAATAGTTAATATGCCTCAACAAATTGCAGGGAAAGATTCTTTTCTTCATATCAATATTTAATACTTTCCTGGAAGACGCACTTTAAGCAAACATCTACCACTAAACGTAATTGTTAAGGTCTATTACAGAAGTAGCCAAGGGAATTTTAAGGACCAGTGATATGTGGGTGATAAGACAGTATACAAGAGGTCAGATTAGATTATCTCATTGCCCCTTTTAGCCTTAAATCAAAAATTTAAAAAAGTTTCTCATTGGCTGGCTAGTTGTTTTTTCTTTTTGTCCTGTCCTGGTGACTTAAATGTTCATCCCAAGTAGCTGTTCATCATCCACTGTAGTTACTAATGGACTGGAAAGTACTTAATCATCTTCGTATAATATGGATACTTTAGCCTTCTTCTTTGTAATGGGGAATATTTACCAAGTACTTTTATTTCTTCTTTTTTGTGTATAATTAACAGTTTAGTCGTATCTGTATAGCAACAGATGTGTTCAATAGTTAGGCTTTCACTTATCCCTAGTGTACTTTTTTTTTTTGTTATCTTCAGTTTAACCAGCCCTACAATATTGTCTGTGCAATAAGACAGAAAAACAAATACTTATATAAAACAGACATATATAGTATAGTCCATGATAAAGAGGTGAAAATGAAGTGTTACTTTGCTGTCCCAGTAATGATATTCCCTATGGTACTTGCTTACAGTTTATGTATAATTGTTGGAGTTGCAAAAGGAATAGAGAAATGGAATCTTAAAACAAGATTTGTTTAATTTTAGATCTGTTACAAAGTGTTAATTCTAGGGAACAGAGTACTTGAGTGCATGAAGAGCCAAAGGGTATGGAAATTAGAAGCTGAAATTCTACATCAGGATGTCAGGAGCAGGGATGTTGCTGGAAAGTGTACATTTATTACTGTACAGTATAGCTGACAATTCCAGATGACTAGAAAAGTCACCTCCATCCCCACTTTGAGGGATTGCTCTAGGCATCAATACAGATTTTTATTGTCTCATCTTATGATTGTCAAATGTCAGGAAGTCAGACTTCTAACAGCACATGTCATGGGCTTCTGTGATTTCCAGAATAAATCCTACCTCTCTAGTATATTAGTAGTATTTAAAATGAGTAGATTAACAGTATATAAAATGAGGTGTTAGCTCTACTTCATGTTAGCTCTACTTCCAGTGGTTAATAATCTCCTGGCTATTTCCAGTTTCTTAATTTTTAGTAAAGCACAAGTCTTACTAAAGAGAGCCCTACTACATGTTAGAAGTATCATTGATCCTGTGAATTTTTATTGCATGTCAAATGCTGGACCAAAAGTGCATTTCTGAGTCAGCTTTGCAAACAGGAGACAATTATTAAGGGTATTATGACAGTATAATTAAAATTTGTGGTGAGTCAATGTTCTCTGGGCTGGGCTGGGCTGGCTTTAATGATTCTGCTGGGAAAGATGGCTCGTCATGTTAATGAAAAAAAAAAAGGAAAATGCAGCTGTCCATAAGGTTTAGGACAGGGTAGGGATATTTGTTCTATGGTTCCCTTTTTTTCTAATGTGCTTTCAGTAAGTGCAATATATTTGGTAGGTGAAACTTTAAGACATATGTGTCAAGATGTTAGTTTGTTGTGAATCTAAAGGAACTCTTAGGTAAAATATGAATGAAATACTGACTTCTCAAGTCTCATGCTTTCAAGACTAACCCTTTTCCCTTCTGTCTCACACTTCCTTGCCTTAGCAGCAGCATCTCACATGTCAGCAGTATGCTGCCACAACCTCTTTACTACTCACAAAACCCAGGCATCATGCACAGCCTGTCACGTTGCTCTGCCCTGTAAGGGTGACAGGCACATTTAAGTCAAGCCCTGGGAATATAGAGGTGACATTGTAGCTCCCTGCCATCTCCTAGTGTTGTGGTTTAACCCCAGCTGGTAGCTAAACACCACACAGCCACTCTCTCACTTGCCCCTGATGCTATGAGAATCTAGCTACTATGAAGAAAATTATCCCAGTCAAAACCAGCACACCAGTTATGTGACCTGGCACTGAAGTGTATGTCTATCTTGTAATTTGGTGCGCTGACTAAGCATTCATCTTGCTTTTGATGCCCTGAGTAGCAACCTCACATATCCAGTGAATTTATAGGTAATCGTTTAATACTGAAACCTTTATCTCTGGTCACCAGCAATAGGACATGAGTAAATGGTATGAAGCTGTGTCAGGGGAAGTTCAGTTCGGACATTAGGAAAAGGTTCTTCACCAAGAAGAGGGTGGTCTGTCACTGGAACAGACTCTCCAGGGAAGTGGCCTCAGCACCAAGCCTGTGAGAGTTCAAGGAGTGTCTGAACGATGATCTTAGTCATACGGTTTAGTTTTAAGCAGTTCTGCATGGAGCAGGGAGTTTGACTCAGTGATCCTTATGTTGCCCTTCCAACTTGACATATTCTATGATTCTTCTTTTTGGCCAAGGTTGTTTCATCGTCTAAACATCTCCAACTTGACTGAATGAAGATTTCCCCAGTCAAATGATAATAAAAAAAAAAGTCTACAAAGTTATTTTCTATAAAGTCTCTTCTGTCATGACTCTATCTCCTAGAGTGTATCTGAGTAGCAGTGCCATACAGTGCAGGCCACAGTATAGCAGCACTACAATAGTGCAGTTGTTCCAGTCAGTCAGTTTTCTGGGGAGATGCTGAAGTTGACAGTACTGAAATTTTCAGAAGTCAGAAACACATGACTGTAAGTAAATAATGCATGCTAACTTAGCCACAGCATCATGAAATGACTGTAACTCTGAGATTCACAGTGCAGCATCGTACTTTATGGTCTGAACATTAATCCTTTTGTACTCAGTGGGAGCTTTGCATTGATTTATGTGCGGACAATAATATTAGTTAGAAAGGTTAACAAAGCTAACTGAGAGCTGATTTTAGCCCAGTATTTGCTCATTTCCCAAATATTTATCTCATATTATGCTAAAATATTTTTTCAGCAGATATTTTGTGATTAAACAGTTATTTTGGTGTTGAATGCTGCTACCTGTGATCTGTCAAGAGTCCTTTCAGAAACTTAGTATTAAGCATTTCTGCTCCTTATATATATTCTGTCTATAATGCACATATGTACGTCACAATGAAAAGAAATATGATGCATTTTAAATTTCAAGAAATGCCAATAGTGTAAGCTGACATACAGTCTTAATTTTATTGCTTCCTATACTTGCAGTACAATTGAAGAAAAGCAGGAAGGCTCCCACTGAGTAGTAGATTTAAACATTTTCACTACAGTGTATATGTAGGTTTGTACTGTATAGCTGAAGATTATCTCTATGCAAGTAATAAGACAGGGAAAAACAACTATTCCACAGCAAGAGACAAATGCTGAACTTTAACACCACATATTATTTTTTACCATGTCAAATTACAAACCTTTATTGCTTGAATTGCCTCAAATTTTCTATGTACTGAGATCTACATGGGAATAAAACTTTGCAAATTGCTTTCTTAACTCTTCTCTAAATGAGTTCTGATAAATATTTATAATGTCTTCTCACTGCTGAAAAATAGATTGTAACTGGCCTTATTCAAGATTCAGTTATTCTTGGGATTAACCCTAAAATCCTATTACCAAGCCTAAAGCAGCAGGAAAAAAAAGGAAAAGAAATCAGCAAATCTGGATTTAGCTACAAGACGAAAGTCTGATGAAATCAGATCTATTTCACTATTGCTCATTTAATATGTATAGATACAACTGGGTCACCAAGCTGATTTAGCCATGAGGTAGGAGTAGCATAGCAACAAACCTCAGCAGATTGAAAGTCAGCAGCAGTAGTACCTGATAAGGTCTTCAGCAAGATGACTATGTTTTCCTCAATTTTCAGTATTCCCTGAGTGATGTTTCTGATTCATTCAGCTATCATGATCTTGGTATTTTAAATGTGTAAGTTTTGTCTATGTAGTAAGTTTAAATATATGAATTACTGCTTTGTTTAAGTTCATACAGTTTTCTATAAAATAATAATTTCTAAATGTTTAAAAATACACTGTTTACATATGGTTTAAGGCAGGGTCTCATTTAATGTCAGAAGTTCTGGAGGAGTAGTTTTTTAGCGGTGTTTTATTTTTTTTGTTTGGATTTTTTTTTTAGCTTAGAAGTGCAGTTTCAGGAGATTCTGGTTCAACACACTATGTTCAATCAGTAGCTGTTAGTAAACTAACTGGGAATAGGAAACAGGAATAGGAAAGCAGGTTAGGACAATTGTGAAAATCTGAATTTTCACTTAGATTGGGTATTAAACAATGTTTAATAAGTATGTTGCCACTTTTACAGATTTTGGAGATGCAGAAAGACATTTAGATAGGAGGTTAGTTGAGAAACGTTAACTTTTACAGCTTTCCATTAAGAGAATTGTACACACAGTTTGTAAAGCTATTGGAAACTGAGGTGCTTGTTTTGGTAATATGGATCCTTTGTACTGGGGGGGGGGGGGAATAAAAAAAATCATGCTCCTGGAGCTGGGTTCTCTCGTGTTCAACATGTGGAGATTTTTCTTTAAGGCGGAAGTTTGCATTTTAACATTTCTGCTTCTTCATTCATTTGACACAAGAGTATTTAATTGTTTTAGTTGGGATAAGAAATTTGTGCCATTCACAGAATGCACCAACGACCTTAACCAGAAGTGTAAAATTTCCCATTTCAAGATAACATTTGTAAGAGCAACTCAACTTTTTTTGTTTTAGTGCCACCTAGTGACTAAAACCTGAAAAAAAATTAAAAGTTTCATTAATTTATTGTTTTTGATGTGTTTATGCTGTTGCATTTTCCAGTAATGAGATGATTTACAAAATATTTTGTGTTTTTCAGATTGAATCACAGAGCTAGTGCTCCTTTCAGTTTCTTTTCCTGAGGATTTACATAAATTTGTTGCTATCCTTTTTAAGAATTGTGGCTTTCCTCAGTAGATTAGTGCTTTGTCCAGACAGCATCTGATAAATGTTGTCTGAAGCTTGCTTTCTTGATTATATTATAAAAACAATTAAACACATACCTGTATATGAACATATTTTTTTATAAAACTATATGTACCCATATTCATGAAGAGACCAGATACAGCAGAAAAAAATTGTTGACTGTCAGAAACAGTAATAAGCACTTTCTGATCAAGATAAATTAATGCCCCAATAGGTTACACTTTAGTTCTTGATAATGTTCCTTCTTATGCTGCTTGTTTTCGATGCCTGCTTGTTTTGCTAGCATTACACATAATGTGAATTCTGAGACAGTGCAATGACAGTTTTGCTTTGGGTTTCCTTTCATAAAATAAGCAGAATCAATTGAAATGTTTTATTTGTATTTAAATAACCTTCTATACTTGCCCCCCCAAAAAGATTGACATTGGATTTTGGATTTATATTCCTTATACTTCACAGGAGATGGATGTATATTTAGATACATAAAGAGGAACAGATGGATATACAGAAAAGAATTTGAAATATTCATCAATTTATACATTGCCTGCGAAATGAGAGCTTTTTTGTCTTACAGTGCTGTAGTCTTTAGAATGTATCGCATTTGCTGTGTGTGCATTTTGAAGAAGTTTATGTAATGAACTGTTTATGAGAATTCATGCTTTAAGAATTTATGTCCTATTTGACCTTGTGGTTTAAATGGCTGATAGCAAAATAACTAATATCAAGTTAAAGGGCAAATTTAAGGACTTGGAGTTGGTTGCACAAAGGAAAGGGAAAAAGCATATTCTGATGCTCTACTCTAGTAGTGGGGAATTGAGAATAAAGCTCCTGGACATGTCTTTGCCTCGGCTTTACTTGTTTTCTTCCCTGTTGCTTCATTTCTCTCACCAATAAAATAAGAACAGTTCTGAGCTGTTTCACAAGGAGTCCAAGACATTCAGTAATGTTTGAAAGTGTCTGCGATGCTAAAGTGTGGATGTCCCTGGGAGTTATATGCTATGTGTTACTTGCTAGAGCTTGTCAACTGGGGAGAGGTTGGCTGCTGTCTGCAAAAGATTTATCAAAAAAATTTGCAATAGCTGATACAGTTTCTATCTGTTCACAGCCATGTAATCCCACTCTTCCTTTAGCACACAATGATAGAGAAAAACAAAACAAAACAAAACAACATATGCCTGTTTTTCTCCCAATCTATTTTGTTTGCTGGTTGTTTTTTTGGGTTTTTGGTTGGTTGGTTGGTTGGTTGGTTGTTTTTTTTCCCCTCCAGACTGTTTTATAGCTTTGGTCTTTCTACTTAATTGTCTCAAATGTTTTTCAGTCCCTGCATATCCCACATCTAAGTACTGATCCTTTATTTCTTCATTTTGCAGTCTTTTTCCATGAGAGTTTCCCCCCACCTCCTTCTTTTGTCTTATACTGTCTTCTTAGTAAAGACACCTGTTTGTAGGGTCTCTTGTTATTTATTTTTTGGTTGGAAAACATATCAACAGAATGCTTAGAGTAGGAACAGATATAGGAAGTAAAACAAAGTCTCTATTTCACTTCCCTTGAATCCTCTAATATCCTGGTGTTGGGGTAGGAGTTTTAATAATTTTAAAGAAGGATTCCCAGGTAGAGACTCTGGAAAAGTGAAGGCTTTTAGTAATGCAGAAGTAACTATTCTGGATTCAGAAGAGGATTTCAGAATGACAACCTCTTCTCTTGTCCATCAGTTTAACTGTTGAGGCACTATGGATTGCAGAGGTTCATGTGTCTGGAGGAACCCACTGCTCAATGGAACTACCAAAGGGAGAGGGAAGGTCTTTAGCATTTAGGTATTTCACTGCAGTTGTGCATAATTTTCCACTGGTTTTGCAAGTTGATCCTTTTCTGAATAGGAGGATAAACACAAAGTCCTTGCAAGGCTGTCAAATTAGTATGTCTTTTTCTGACTTTCTCCGGAATGACAAGGTTCAAGCAGCATTAAACTCAAACCCCTTTGTTCAGAGTTTTCATGTTAGATTAAATTAACTTATCTTTCAGATTGTTGAGTTGCCCCATATATGGCCAAAAATTATATCGGTGGTTTGAGGTCAACTAGATGAAGTTGAATACTCTTAGTGCCCCAAGAACAGGCTTGGATATTCCTGCCTAAACCTGTGAATAGGAGGTCTTAATTTCCTCAAACCTGAGGATCATTGTGGGAGACCCCAAAGGCAGAGACTGCAAAAGGATATAAATAAGTCGGGTAGTGAGAAATAATTCAGTGAAAAATACATCTAGATCTTGCTATGTAATTCCAAGACAAATTAATACTTCATGATACTTTAAAAGAAAAACTAAAGTATCTTATGTTTTATGGTTTCCAAGTGTTTTGCTGCAAGCCGCTCTTATTTTAGCTTAGATAAGGAATAAGCTTTTTATGTAGTTGAGAAAGTAGAAGCTGTCACTGGTGGTGACATACTGTATAGGGTGACTTTAGATTTTAACAATTGAATGGATTGCCTCCAAATGTCATCTACTGTTTTGTAAGTGACTCGCTGAGCCCACAGCATCATACATGAATTCAATTTATTTTCTTTTTATCACAATAGCGTTTTTGTGACTTATGTTTATCTTTAATTAGAGGGAAATGCCAGTTTGATAAATACCCAACAGACATATTTAATGTAGATACATTGAGAGTATTTTATTCAATAAATTATGAATGGTAATTAATTTTATACCTTTGTTAGGAATTGATTTTGTAAGAACACGGACTTTCTGAAGTGGCAACTGCTTTTTGAAATCTTATAAATCATACAAACTTACATAAGCATTATTATGGTACTTAGGAGACAGGTAATGTGACTAGTAATTTTTAAAGGCTTATTGCAAGTATTTTGGCTTTTGATATCTTAATGTGTGAATGATTGTAATGCCACTATGGCTATTATATTTCAGATGAGTGTAACTGAAAGCTGGCTCAGTTTGCTTAATTCAAAGTTATGAACGGTCCCAGTAATTGCCACATGATCAACTGGTTAAAGAGCAAAATTATTTTTGTGTTATGAAAAAACAGTTTTAAGGGTGATGTGAAGGTTTTTACACTTTAAATCTTTCAGTTACTTCAGTGTTTTACTGGAGTTCAGATGAATTAAATGTAGCCCTGAATTTTGTTCCCTTCTTTGAACATTTTTATCAGCCACATTTCAACCTTCAGACTTGCCTCACCTCCTAGCACACAGGTAAATATTCATTTTGGAGGACTGTTTTTCCATCTACAGATTCCTTTATCTAATCAAGAACTCTTCTCATCTGCTTTGTTGACTGACGTTAACATTAACATTGACTGATGTATTTGAAAACAGCTGGCTCATATATTTTCTTAATTAAATTACAGCATTTGCAGATTTGGTTGATGTAATTCTGCATTCTACAAATGTGTTATTTCTCTAGTTCATTTTACATCAGCATTTGTCAATCTATAGATGCAGATGCTTTGACCTTAACTCTTTATTCATTTTACATCATATGTAAGTACAGTACAGTCTACTTGTTAACTGCTTAAACAGTTTGAGCCAGTATTCCTGTCAATTTTTAAAATGTCATTTTTGTATCCGTAATTACTGATCCATATGCTACATACCTGACCTTCATAAACATAATTATCCTGATACATTTGCAGGACTGCTAGCAAGCAATTTAGATTTGCAGTTTAATGTTAGTGGCATTTCAGGGAGAAATTTTCACTTGTCACTAAATTTTCACTTGGACACCTAAACTGCTGTTTGCTGTAGCCCCAGGCAAGGCATTGACTGAAAGAGTGAAATTATGGGTACTTTTGTATTAGTTTATTAAATAATTTGCATATAATTGTACTGATGAAGCAGAGCAATGTTTTCATTCTACTTTTTCAGATGAACTTGGCTTTTGTAGAGCAGAGCTACCTACCAGATAGTGTTTTTCCTCTACTTTCGTCGTACTTTCATCCCATCTCACAATTAGAATTACTTTTCGGACCTTTTCTTGTTAAAATGACTTTACATCAGTAATTTCCTCATCATGGCTACAAAATTAGGTCAAGGCAAGCTGAAATAATTCCACAGTGTGATACTGTTTTCACTCCCACATGGTTAATGTACCAAATAATCATTGAGTGATTTACTGGTTACTCCTGTAAGGAACTTCTATAAGAATCACCATTGAGTGTATCAGTGTTTTACATCAAAGTGAATTTGTTACAGTTGTGTGATCATCTCATGGTTAACATGCTGTTTAAGCACAGTGAATAAAAATCACCACACGATATTGAAAGGAAATGGAAAAATTAAGAATCATAATTTGTTTGAGTCTGGGGAAAGGACTTTTATAAAAGATAATGGCTTTAAAATCACACAATAGAAATGTTAGAGTTCATCTGGAAGTCTTACATTTTAATCACAGTGCAGGATTGGTCCTACCAAAATATTATTTTCTGGGAAATATGGTATACATTAAAGGAACATTCAAGCTGAAAATTTGGTTATATGTAATCCAATTTCTTCTGTTCATTTATTTTAAAGGTGGAGTTTATGAAATGGGGAGAACTGGAAAATATTCTTAATCTTAATTATCTCATTCTGTTTTCACACTTTTACTACTGTAAATAATTTAGATACATTATATTATATTTATAGTTATGAAAATCAAAGCCATGATAAATAGAATATTAAAAAAAAATAGCAACCTTTGTCATATGATTATATACAACTGATTCTCCTCTGTAGAACACTTGGTCAAATATGTCATTGCATTTTTCAAAGTTAAAGCACGTATCCATGCTTTTGCATGTTTTTGAAAACAGTTGTCCCCTTGTGATACATTGGGAACTGCATATTGATAGAAAGGGGGACAGAAAACTTTGCATAAAGTCATTTGAGAATAACTTGCTCCCATGGATTTTAATCACCTGGGGACCAGAGCTATAAAACTGCTACAGAATAATAACTGTCCTTATTAATTAGAAGGATATATTAAGATTATTATATGGATATTCTTATAGTGTATTCTCCTTAGCAAGAATCAATACAATTTTTTTAGCTAATACAGTCCTCAGGAAAACCACAACTATACCATAAAAATATCATTATCTCAGTATTAACTCATGAGGAATGAGCAAAAATAAGCTCTCTAGAAAAGTAAATACAATATCAGGATGACAAGCCCTGAATGTAGCCCTGAATTAGTTGTGAACTAATTAATGCTCAAAATCAAAATAGTGGGTTTTCTTTTTAAGGTTCTACATACATGCAGGAGTGGCTGCGGTGCAATAATGATATTAGAAGATGAGGCAGACAGATTCATGCTTTAAAGTCTCTAGTTCATGGGGCACTTTAACACACTCTTTTTGAGAGAATAAGAAAGTACATGTGGAACAGCAAATGCTCTCATAAGAGTGCCTGGATTTGCTCCCTTACAGCCCACAGTTGCAGCTCTATGACTCTTTTCAAGAAGAATTATTATGCATTATTAAAAAGGGATTTATATTATCAATCCTTTCATCCCTTTAAGTTCTGTCCCTTGTAAGTATCCTACAATTACAGTGTAAGGTATAGTTTGCTGCTGATAGCAGTCCTCTCTCTCTACTTTGTGCCTGGTACTTAGTGATTTATTTTAGACATGTAAGTATTCTGCACAGTTACTGAAATCCCTGACCTTATTTACCTTATCTTCTATACAGTGTTATTGAACTAATTAGCTCAAGTACTGAGACTTGAGCCTACAAGTACTGATTTTTAAGTTATTTTAAGGCTTTGCACCAGGTTGACAGAGTAAAATTACATTTACATTTACTTTCACTGAAGAACCTTAATCAGGAAGAGACATAGTAATCTGGTTTCAACTGAAACATAAATAAGGAGGTCTGGATCTTAATGCCTTTACTGAAATGGAATTTTACAGAGATTTTGGCGATTTTATATGCCAGTGAGAAAAAAAGCTCACACAAGAAATCTGGATAGATAAAATAGTTAAAACATTGACCAAGACAATAGTTTTGGTGTCATTAGTCAACAATATCTTAAATAAAAATCACTGTGTTGTAGTTAAAGGGAGATTTTTGTTCAAATATTGTTCAACACAGGTTATATGCCATAATATACCTTTTCCTTCAAGACTACAGGTAGAATCATATGCACTACAGTTTGGTTTGGTTTTTTTTTTTTAAAGAATACTTACCTTTGACTTTAGATAGATACAGAGGTAGCTAAAGAGCGAGACTTATTTCTGCATCCTTGTCTCTCTACCAGGAGACATATATATTCCAATACATATAAATGTATGTATGTACATTTATACAGAGACAAATTTTAAAGAGATCAGAAACTGATTTCTACTTATGCAGACAAGATTTTGCACATAATTTTTCTATGTATATTTTAAAACAATGTCAGAGATATATAAATAATAAATTTTTGCAGAGTAGTATTTACAGGTATGTGGATAAGAGAGCACAAATATGTGTGTTCTCAATACAGGAGTTTGTATTATTATTAATAATAACCTCCTATTTACAGCTGTACTTGTATATGCTTCCTTTGCCCCAAGAGTGTATTTTGTTTTCTGTAAGATAATAATTAATTATGATTTGCAAGTTTCATTGCAAAACAGTAGGTTTTAGCGACAGACTAGTACATGCAATATGGAAGTCACATGATAATTCAACCAATATTTTTTCAGTGAATAAAAAGAGTAAAATAAACATTTTTCCATTATTTTTTTTCCCCCTAATTTTACATTCCTCAGTTCAATTTCATTATATGAACTTGAAACAAAATTTGTTTGAATGCTTTATCTCATGGATAAAGAAAACATCAGCCTTTACTACGTTAATAGCTAGAAAATAAAAATAAATTGTCTGTACATTACTAGCATTAATTCTATTTCTATGTATTTTACAGTTTAACAATAATGCTCAGAACGTCAGTTGCTTTAATCATCTTGTCCAAGCTAATGTGAGGAACAAGAAGAAGCTGAAAGAAGCCGTCTATAAAATCTCTGCTAAAGGAATTACAGATTACAAAAAAGGCTTTAGCTATGCTTTTGAACAGCTGCTAAATGTAAGTATAAAAGTGTTTTTTCTCTGTTCTAAAGTGAAGGAGAACTTGAATGTTTAGAGGGCCACTGCACGCTCCTCGGTTGTGTAACTAAGTGGTAGAAGTGCAAACTTTTATTTAGCAAGTAAGTTTATCCCAATGTTATGCTTTTTTCTTTACAGATCCCCCAGCAGGTTGCTAAGATTTGGCAATCAATTTTATTTTCAATGTGCTGCACTGTTTTTACTTCATTCATTCAGCTATTTTTTCATTTAACCCATGATTCTCAGTTGTCACATAGCTGTGGCGGTGACTGATTTGCAGGTAATTTTAAAATGGAAGGCTCTGTGTTACAGTGTTATTATTTCAATTTTACCACAATATCTCCTAGCAATGTTTAGTTAACCTACAGTTTCATACTTATTACAAGTAATAAATAGTCAACCATGGCTTGAGCAGGACAGAAGGGGAAAAGGACTTAATTAATAGAGGAATATCAGACACTTGAAAGTATTTCAATTCCTTTCTCTTTCTCATCTATAAAAAGGATAATTTCCTCAAAAATTAAATGTGTTGTTTCCATGTTGTAATTACATTGTACTTTCTAATGTTGCAATTACATTGTACTTTCTAATTTGTGCCCAAGCATTAGCTTTCTGAGTAGTACTTTACCACAAATTTTGGAGTTTTATTCTTTTAGTAATTTAGTATTTTATTCTTTATAGTAATTCTTTTAATAGTTTGTGTAGTTGTTTATAAAAAAATTTCTACTTTTCATCTTCATAAAGACTGCATATTGGATCTTCACCTTAGTGTGAATAAAACTATACCAATTTATAGAAGTTAAGGATCTAGACTAATAAATATGAAGTGTATTATTTTATATGTGTGTATATACACACACACACACACACACACCACACACTCCACACACACATATATATATATCAGTGATGTCTCTCAGTATACAAAGCTTTATTTTTTTCTGCCAGTTTCTGGACTTCAGGGCACTTCCCTGCCGTTTTATATGCAGCTTAAGGCTAGAGCTGGTTCAAAAAATTCTAACCTTGATAATTTTGATGAAGGAAAAGAGAATACAGTGTTTTCAAAGGTATTTTCTCAGTAGATCATCTTTTAGAGTAGCAGAGGGGTGTGGTGGGGAAGTGATTGGGTGCCCTCTGCTGGTGATTTTGTAAAACTGCAAGCAGTATTTGAAAAGCTAATGGACATTTTCGGACCACGCTGAAAGGCATTTCCCCTTTCTCAGCATCTCTTGCCATCTCATGCAGGGGGAACCAGGAAGAGGAAAAAAAAAAAAAGCTATATATATCCCTCATAAAATTTATTTTTTATTAACATTATGTATTATATTTGGTGCAGTACCAGATGTGGACTTAGTGTACAGGCACTATTAAGAAAACCTGAACTCAGGGGAAGCCTCAAAGTGGACTTGGTTGTAGGACTTAAAAAAAAAATTGCTTAAAAAATAACTAGAGATCTGTCTCATAGTGGGACCATCTCTCTAATTGGAGACGGAGGTGTGATTAGCCTCTCATAATCTCTGCAAGCCTGTGAATTATGACTGGACATTGTGGGTGCGTATGTCAAAGGAAATTAAGAGATTGCACTAGGTTATAGAAAGTAATCCTCTCCCGAAATTGGCAAATCCATCTGACAGGAAGAGTAAAATGCTGGTGATGGCGTTAGTGTTGGACTCTGGTGACAAGACAATATTATAGGATGGTATAATAAAGGCTTAAACAAATAATTAAAAAATTGCTTTGGGATAGTTTCCAGTTGTATATTTATGAACTCAAACAGTCCAGTTTCTTTAAGGTCTATGGAAATGGAATATTTTTTAACAGCTCATATTTTCGTAGTAATTTTGTGGGTACTGTTTTTGGATGACAGTTATTTCAAACAATTTTCCTGAATACCAAAGTAGTATTTCCTTGTGCTATGAAAAATTTACTGTCTGATATGTTGCTAGATGGAAATAGGCACTTCAGTTTTTTCAGCATACTCATCCAAGTGATTACCAATAATGTGGTTTCCATCATTTCTATGTAGTATTTTTTTCTTGATTTATTATTACATTAACTTGCTCTTTCTTTGAAAATACTAATACTTTAGCTTCAGCAATTCTGTTGTTCCTCCCTCCCCTCCCCCCATACTATAAGAACTACAATTTGTCAAAAAAATTATCTTGAAATCATCTCTTCTTGATTTGAGGAGTTGCTTTTTTGTTTGGTTTACCTATTCCTTCCTCAGTGTCACTAAACTCATAATGAAAAATACATTCCTGAAGTGTCATGTCACAAGGTATGACACTGACCTGACACTTATTGAGTTAATTCTAGGGATGTGAAATTTGTATAAAACAAAAGCCATTTTAGGCGTGGTATAAAGTGGATCATGTCTTGCTCACTTGCTTGAAAGAAAAGGAAAAAAGGCCTTTATCAATTGCAGGAGGGAGCTAATTAACACATAGACTCAGTTCCAACTTGTATTCTTCTGTGGTTTAAGCTAAGAAGCCATTTTTTGTCCTGGGGAAGCTGCTGTATAGACAACACATTCCTTTTCATCTGTGATCCATGATGGGAGGGCAGTAACATCCATTGGACTGCTGAGGCAAACTATTCAGAAAAATCATTAAATTACTGCATCTGCTTTACAAAATTGCTTACATTCTATCCCTGAGCCAGTATCTCTCCATCTTTATGTAAATGGAGGGAAATAAGATGTGTTGTAAAGGCAGTTCTGCCTTCCTCTTGATCCCTTGTAAGAGACTGATGTGTTAATTCACCAGGATGCAAAGTTTTTATGGTGCAAAAATATTCTATGATTTGAGCTTATTCATGTTCAGTTTTCCAATATTATTTGAAGGTTAAAATAATGGAATTTTTTTTCCATTATGTGACTTTAGTGTTTAAACAGTGTAGTGTAAGTACATGCCCTTCTGTAAGTACTAAGAGATAAAGAGAAAACACTGCATTTTTCAGATTCTGTGTAAGCATATGCTAAGTAAGCCTCTAGAAAAATCCTGATTACGTCAGTTAAAACAAAGACTAGCTCAAGTTCACATTGTCCATAATAGTGCTCATTTAAAAATCAATAGGAAGGTTTTATAATATGAGCAGGCTTTGGTCTCCTTCCTTGTCATCTCTTTGGTTTCCCTCTGATTTTATTTTGACCCATCTATTACATCACTCTAAAAGTAGGTGAGTTTCTTTATGAAATATCCAACTCTACTTTTATTATTTTTTTAATATTGAAAAAAATCACAGCCCAAAGCAGTATCTTGTAGGTTATATTTCACAAGTAAAAAATAGTCATAGATTATTTAATTCCAAATGAAACACAGTGTGCTCAGGAGATTGGAGAGAATGTATTGATTTCAAATGGTTTTTAAGTGTTGTTACATGTAAGAAAATCTTTGGAGTTGTTTTTTTTTCAAAGGATTAAATAAGTAGTCATTCATTGAATATTGAACTACCAATACAAACCATCTTTAACGAATACTTACTCATCTCTTAATATAGCGATAACAAATAAAGTTTTTGTATTTTAGTTTCTGGGAGCATTGTAGAACAGTGGAGTTGCAGTACTGAGGATTATTGGCTGATGTTTGAGGGCTGACTTTGTTGTTTTGGTCTCTTTATTACTGAAGAACAAGGAATCAAATCAGAGAGTAGGATAAAAAGTGACCAAGGGGAGTGGGAGCATCTCACCTGACCAGCCAGGTGAGATGTAGTCACTGTCTAGTCACAAAGACTAAAACAAAGGAGAACAAGGTACTTTGTGAAAATGACTCTCCCATTTATTTTCCTGACTCTCTAGTAAATTCATATAGCAAAATTCTGGTTTGTGGAAGGGGAAGTTGCATTTATTTTACTAGGCCTCTAAGGGTTTTACTCTGTCACATCCAACTACTCAGAAGTACCAAGATGTGTCTGACTAGAACCATTTGTATGCAACACATTGTCTGTAAAATTCATGAACAATTTCCTTCGACTAGATTCTTAACTTTCAGAGAATAAGGAAAGAAGATGAATGCCAAAGGAAGAGCCTTTGGCTCGTTTTGTAAGGAGACAAAGCTATTATTCATCTCTCCTTTATTCTGGCTCTGGAACAATGTTTTTATTCCTTTGCACAACACCCATTGTGTTTTTCTCAGTGACTTTACTAGTTTGACAGCTGACTTAGGAGTCAGAAAGGCTTCTTCTCAATTCTCTTTTTTCCAGGCTTGCTTTTCAGAAATAGTGGAACATGTTCAGTTCTTCACCTCTGAGTTGTAATCTCATTAGAAAAGTAGGTGATACTGAGATCGTAATACTATAGGCAGCCATATCTTGGCTGCAATATATTATGTAAACCTGATTCTAAATTACTTTTTTAAAGGTTAACTATTCATTTCAATCTGTTAAAAAATAATTAGGAAAAAAAATAGAAAACAAAGAAGTGAAAAATGGTGCTTATCTTAAGGAAATTTGTCAAAAAATAGCAAATGCAAAAATATTTCTAAGTTTATAGGGTAGATTATTTTGGATCTACCTATAGGATGCTTAAATTACCAGAGTTTTCATTTAAGTGCTCAGTGAGCTTGATAGTTTCTTTAAGTAGAAGTCCAGCAGGAAAAAAATGAATATTCAGTAATTCATTACAGGGTCATTGTTCACAAATTTCCACAAGGACAGTAAAGATAAAGTAAAAAAAATAAAGATAAGAAAAGGGAAGACTGAAAATGTATAGAAGCTCTCACTGTACAAGCCTCATGCAAAACATCTGTAGGGGAATGCTGGTGGGGTTGATGTGATGGGTATGAGCTGAAGAGCTTTCCTTGTGTTGGTGTAGATAAGGAACCACCAGAACTCATTCATCTCTGTTGGGACAGACCTGAGATGAGTCATAAACTCTAATGGAACACTAATTTTTTAATATTATATTATATTA
>NW_010305841.1:0-5854 GCF_000700745.2 Antrostomus carolinensis
AAAATAAAATAAAAATAATAATAATGAGTAACAATTATAACAACTCTATATACTGAGTGATGCACAGTACAATTGCTCACCACCTGCTGATAACAATCCTGGAGGAGTGAAAAGGAACTTTGAAACCAAAATTGCAATCCTGGAAAAACGAGTCCGAGCAATTCCTGAAAGAATCCCCCCCTTTCCGGTCAGCTCCGGTTAATATACTAACCATGACACAACATGATGTGGAATATCTGATTGGCACATCCAACTGTCAGTTCTGGGTTTTACTAACTACTACACTTTTTCTCTCCACTCCCTTTTCCAGTCCTCTCTTCTTGGAAACTGCCCAAGCACAGTGTCCTTGTAGTTATCAACATTCTTCTCATAACAATCCTCACTGAAACCAAAACACAGAGCTTTCTAACTACTAAGAAAAAAATTAACCCTATCCTAGCAAAACCAGGACACTGGCTATGGTGGCGTGATCATCCTGTGACATCTCCCTCTGGAAAGCTGTCCATGAGTGGTGTCCTCCAGTCAGCATCTCATGGGAGATGCCTCTGAGCCAAGGAACATTCCTGTGGGTGCCCCTGGGCTGGCTCAGCAGAGAGAATGACCAGTAAATGAGACTAGCTCAGCAGCTAGTGGACTGCTCAGGAGGTCACAGAGCTTGGGGACATGACTGCAAGGGCACAGGGGTGTGGGGTCTTCCTTGTGTTCATGAACCAGGATATCTGCAGGCAGTGTAGGCTGTTTGGGAAGGCTGATGATCTGCATTAACGCCCCCTGGGGCTCTGGCATGGTGATGCTGCCTGCTGGAGAGCAGGGCTGTGACAGTGTCTCGTCATCGCATCCCCACCAAAAGAGGAGAGATCTTCAGCTTCCTGCACTTTTGCAAGTAGGTGAAGCCTTCAGCACTTGCTTTGTGAAAAAACAGCTCAGCTGTTGGGTAGGAAACAACTGTCTGTGCCTGTCAGGGCAGCGGGCAGTGCACATGCACGCACCCAGCCTCACACATACTATGCTTTCTCCTCTGTGTGACAGTGACAGTGCTGCAGCAGTGGGATTAAATGATCTGCCTTGATCTCTCAGCCATTGAAGTACAATGGCCCCTTCCCCTCCCCAGAGTTTAGCCCAACCATTTCAGCTGGACTAAAGCACTTGTCCGGAGAATAAACTGGAGCGTGCTGCTTGGCTATTTCCAGACTGCCACAGTAGAGATGGTTTGGTGTCAGGGTGAACCCAAACTGATAACCCTTCATCAACAAGAACATTCAAACTAGCAATGTAAGAAATCTCCCAAACCAGTCGCATCACCATATACGGCAGGTTTCAGGTGGGAGGAGGTCACAGACCATCCTGGTCTGTCCTGGTCTGCTCCCTGTGTGTCCTTCCCCAAGAGCAGTTCGGCTGAGGGATCTTCTGGATGGCACCTTCTAGGTCCCCCTGGCTGCCCTGTGCCACACTCACTTTACAGACAGTGGCTCCCTTGTTAGAAGACAACTCAATGTCCTCTTCCTAGGAAAGACCACCTCCAAGCCTTGCCTCTCCCTGCCTGGCAGCAGGATTCCTCATTGCTTTGGCTTTGGCAGTCTGGTTTCCCCATGGGGCTTCTGCAATAGCACTGTATTGGGGAAGGTGTGTTGGCAGAACCCTGTCCTGGAGGGAGTTGTGTTTTCACTTGGCTTTTCCCTTCAACTTTGGGTCCTGTACCAGGAGCTCTGGACATGCTCTGGTTTGGATGGAGCAAACAAGGCTCCTCCTCAGTTGTAGGTGCAGTCTCTAGGGGAGCTTTTAAACCAACAGTAACTCTTTACACCAAATATGTTGCTACTTTTATCAGATGTTTTTTCTGATCTGCAGCTAGCAAGGAATCCTACACATATTACTTCATAGCTCTAGTTGCTGTAATATGCTCAAAAAAGAAAACAGAAGGCATTAAAGGAGTTCTGATACTTGACAAACCAGTCAAAATTTTTATTTACACGTGGCTGAAGCTTTTGCCTGTCATTTTTCACAATAAAATTTGAGAGAAAATATTAATTTTGATGGCATTTTTAAAAGGAGATTCTAAAGAAAGTACTTAATTTCAGCTCAGAAGTTTGCTGTAATTGCACACACCAACTTCAGAAATAGGAACAGAGTCTCCAAAGGAGAACGTGGCTCTTTAATAACCTTTCTCATTCCTGCTAAGGTGGAAGACCTGTGACAACCTTATTTAGACTCATTCTACCACCCAGCTTGAGCGATGGTCCCCTCTGAGCTTTGAGTTTGTGCCTTTATGAAAACAGCACACAGTGATTAATTTTTGTTGTATTACTCAGTGCTTCTTGGTAGTAGTTTCATTCATGAGCTGATGATCACTCCTGCAAATGGATTCATTATTCATATGGATGTTGTACATGCAGGTAAATAATTTTAATTCTCCAGTGTTACCAAAGACTGTTTGTTGTGACAATTGACTGCTAATTAGTATTCACTGCATGCACTGGGCCAGTTGGGACAATTTCTACCCCTTTATTGGGTTACTTAGTCTTTTTACCAGGAGAATAACAATTAAAGGTGAGATAAAAACAGTCATGACTGCCTTCAGCATCCAAAAATAGTGATCCACACACTGAGCAAGTACTGGGAAAAAATTGACTAGCGCAGCAAAACCAGCAGAAAATAATTAACAGTTATCCATTGTCTGTGTGTTGATGTGCACTTGAGGGTTTACTCAATATTTCATGCTTTTTCAGCAA
Organism: Antrostomus carolinensis; assembly: GCF_000700745.2. NCBI lineage: Eukaryota > Metazoa > Chordata > Aves > Caprimulgiformes > Caprimulgidae > Antrostomus > Antrostomus carolinensis. The sequence continues at coordinate 2,730 of NW_010305841.1, forward strand.
AAGGGAAGGTTAGAAATTTACTTTTGATGTTCTGATGATAACTACATGAATTCAGCAACTGGGGCTTAAAGAAAAAAAACCAAACCATGAGGTATCATAAGACTTGTAAGGAAAGTTGTGAGAGTTACAGACAGCAGGCATTCCCAAGCAAGCATGCACACACGCCAGCTGTTAAAACTTCTGACACTTCCAGAAAGCAGCCTGCTTTCCACAAATACTGGGGATGGAGAACAAAGCAACCTCACCAAGCTATCTCGTCTCAGAGCATATTTCACTGGTACTCTGTGGCTTCATGAGAGATACTCCTGACTGACAAAGTGAAGGCAGAGCAGGTCCCATGTTTCACACAAAGCAAGGTTCATTTGTATAGAAATGAGCTGCTGTACAAGAGATAATGGTTTATTATTGCACCGTGTGGATCTCCATTCATTTACAGCCCATGTGACTCTGGCTACAGCCAAGTCAGTTTGAATTAATTTTTCAAGTATGGCTTTGTGAGACAATGCATCAGATGTTTTAATAAAATTCAGATGGGCTGCAGCTATCGTGGTCCTTTCATGCACTAATTAGGGGTTTCTATTTAAAAAAACCCAAACAAAACAAAAACAATAAAAAAACCCCCCAGCAATCTATTTTTCTAGTAATGCCTTTTTGTGATTCTGATACTCACAGTTCCATCTTCCTGGATGTTTAGAAATTCCTGCCTTTAATATTTAACTTGTAGTACATTGGTTTACCAAGTAGTAGATATTCCAGCCAGCCCAGTGCCAGAAGCACTCTGTTTTGCTTTGTTCAAGATGGTTCTCACATCTGCTTTGTTTCACCCACTCTTGCCTTTCCTTTGCTCTCTAACTAAACAGAAAGAAATGTCATTATTTTTATTCATTCCTTAAATAGACTCCGTGCCCTTCTGCCTGTGTGTTAGCTGGATCCTATGATTTGCCAGTGCTCTGCTTTTTGCCTCATATGCATATTTGTTAATTTCTGAAGAGCCTTGGTATTTCCCCAAAACGTACGAAGGGCGTACCAATCAGCTGGGGACTTACTGGCTGGTTCAAGTGAGGGTTAAAGCGGCCCAGGCATTTCCACTCATTTTATTTTCAGCTGTGGTTCCACGAGCCACTTGACCTGCTCAAGAACCTCATGGACACAAGGCTCTCAGTGATCCATGGTTGTACGCTGTCACTGTTTAATCAGGCTTGGGGAAATAGATGAGGCTTTGATTTTTCTTTGCCTGTGGATAAATCACCATGATCCCAAGCATGTTGACCTCCCAGAGCTCATTCCCAAGGCACTGCTGAGCAGCCAGGGGTAGATTTGGGTTCAGGGACAGTGCCCAACTCCACTGGAGCTGCCTGGCCATGATGGGGACTGTATGCACAGTTCTGCCTTGATCCACCCAAGACCAAAAAAACAGGTCCTGGACTTATTCTGACGAGACAGGCTTATCACCTGGGCAGGTGTGGGATGATGCTCTCTGCCAGCTGGGGCCAATGTTTCAGTGGGCAATGAAGTGAAGAATCTAGAATGGAGAAAGGGACAGAGATTGAAATGGGTGCTCTGGGTCTGGCAGGGTATCTTGTCTATACTGTGATGGGCTTGATCCCAGTCTAGCTCAGGATGTGGACCTAACCTGTGAAAACAGCAGCACTGCTGTGGGGGAGCCCCAGCATGAGATCCAGTGCAGGACAGGGTAGACAACAGCCATGTGCAAGGGGATGTTTTTGGTGTACACCCACTCCTGGACAGGGTGATGGTCAGGAAGGGCTGTAACACAGAGGAACCTAGGCCCATGGGATTTCCCAGAGGGACCAACTTGTTCCGGAGCTGTTGGGAACACAAGGTTGATTTGCACAGTCAGAGGCTGGGTCCATCCCTCTTGCACCTGAGATGAGCCCAGCAGCTTTTTATGTACTTGTCCAAGGGCTTGGCATACTCACTGGGCTGCCTACCAATTTTCTGCTCATACTTCTTAAGAGCAAAAAATTTCTTGGAAATTCTTGCCAAAGATGCCTGGATCTGTTCAAACTTGGTTGCAAGCTATAGGTTTGATGGGTATTCATCAAACTATTTTACAGGGGTGACAAGCATCGGACAGACAACACTCACTTGGTCCCAGCACCCCCTGGGCACTCAGGCACATCAGTTTGGTTTCAGACCACACCACCTTACTCTGAGCAATGACTCGTCCCATATGTGTGTTACCTTTTGGTAGGTGGAACCACAGGAGTTAGTGCATAGTGCTTCACTGTTCTCAAAAGAGCCTTTACAACCCTCTGTACACACACATCCCCGGCTCTAGGAGGGACAGCCTTTGCTCCACAGTGCCTTACAGGTGGAGAACAGTGTGCCTGGTAGGTTCAGATAAAAGCAAATAATTCTGTATTCATGGATGGAGCAGAGGTTTCTGTGTTGCTTGCAAGTCTCAGGCTTTGAAAGATTCAACTAACAGGTCAAGACCATCCATTGTATAACTCCTGCTCTTCCAGATTGTGACCACTACATTTTGGAATAAAATACTTCAGGCTAAGAGGTCTATTCCAGCTGTCTTGCTAGCTGAGAAAAAATGGTGCACTGAGTTGTGCTCTCTCCTCTGCACTGGCACACATTCTCCAAGTCCTACCACCAAGTTTTGGGTCTGGGTTACAATAGACTCTTCACCCATTGATAGAACAACGCACTTGCTTTGATGTTTATTCGGGGAAGTGAGTGATTGTAAAATCCACACAGCCCAGCTCTCAGATGTTTCCAGCATCCCCACTGTGGTGGTTTCAGCCTCAGCTAAGACCACATGGTTCTTCACTCACTTCCCTCACCCAGTGAGATGGGGAGAGAAACTCACCAAAGGGCTGGTGGGTTGGAATGAAGACAGGGAGGGCTCACTCACCAGTGATGGTCACGTGCAAAACAGACTCAACTTGGGGAAGAAAAATAAATTTAATTAGTTACCAATCAATCAGATTAGGACAGTGAGACACAACAACCACATCTTACAGCACCTTCCCCCACCCCTCACTAATTCCTCAGGTCAGATCACTTTGCTCCCCATTTCTGTCCCTTCTCCCCTGCAGGGGCACAGGGCACAGGGAATGGGGGTTGCAGTCAGTTCGTCTCTGCCACTCTTT
>NW_010305841.1:5869-10501 GCF_000700745.2 Antrostomus carolinensis
GGGGATAAAAGAGTCCAGGAACAAAGTGTTCCAACATGGGCTGCCCATGGAGTCATGGACCTCTTTGGGCACAGCTCCCAACTCCAGCATGGGGACTTCCTCGGGCTGCAGAGGGGTCTCCAGTCCAGTGCACCTCCTCCCCCTGCTCTGGTGTTGAGCATCTCTGGGGTCTTCTTGCTCATCACAACCTCTCAATGTAGTCACAACTGCCCTCAGACACAGCTTCCTCCTCTGGCTTGGAGTCCTCCATGACCTGCACATGGGTATCTGCTCTGCCATTGAACCTTCATGGGCTGCAGGGGACTCCATTTGCCTCCCCCTACTCTTCTCCTTGCTGATCTGGGTATCTGAAGTTCTCTGTCTCCTCTCCTCTTCCTCCTTTCTCATGTCACAGATGCTCTTTCGTTCAGGCCTGTTCTCTCCTTACTTGCCAAACCAGCTTTTCCCCTCATAAATATGGATTTGGAAGAGGAGTTTCCCTATAGCTAATTGGCTCAGGTGGGCTGGAGGTGGGTCCGCCTTGGAGCCAGAGGAACTTCGTGAAGCTCCTCATGGGTGTCATCTCTATAGTCCCTTCCTGCACTACCAAAACCTCACCCCCACCCTCAAACCCAACACCCCCATGCAGTGTGATGGTCGTGACAGTGTGGGCTGGTCACCTTTCCCAGCATGGTGCTGTCTCACACATTGTTGCAGGTGATGCTCAAGAGATCTGATTTCTCCATGACAGCAGAATGGGTCCAAAACATTGGTCGCTGCAGCATACAAAGCAGACCTGTGGGTTCTTTGCAGTCCCACTGGGTCCCTGCCCATGGAGATGAACAGAACCAGGGCTGCTGTGGTGACACAGTGGCAGGAAGGGACACCTGGGCAGCTGAGCTACCTCCTGTGGCAGGTGCACAGATACACGACTGCTCTCACCATGCGTAACTCGATGATTTGGAGAAGTTAAAACCTAAGCAAATTAATTACTCAGCATTATTTTCAGTTAACAACTGAATAGTTCATTCTATAATAGAAACAACTCAATAAATCAATTAACAAATGCAAACCTGAGTAGCTCACTTGCAGGTATTTAATATGAATTACTCCATGGAAATGCTAACTCTTTAGAGTAGAGGTAATTATCTTTACTGCACCTCAGTAATTACTTACTGTAGTACACAGCACAATATTTCAGTGTAAGTTAGAGGACGGTACTACCAAACCAACTGGCAATAAACGAGGGCAGCAGAACCTCTGAAAGCAGATCGGCACTGAGAATCACAGAATCATAGTGGCTGGAAAAGATTTTTAAGATCAATGAGTCCAACCATAAACCAAACGCTACCAATTCTACCTCGAAACCATGTCCCTGAGCACCTCATCTACCCATCTTTTAAATCCCACCAGAGAAGGTGACTCCACCACCTCCCTGGGCAGCCTGTTCCAATGCTTGACTGCCCTTTTGGTGAAGAAGTTTTTCCTCAGATCCAATCCCAACTTCTCCCAGTACAACTTGATTCCTTTTCCTCTTGTTCTATTGCTTGTTACCTGGTCGAACAGACTGACCTTCACCTCTCTCCACCCTCTTTTCAGGGAGTTGGAGAGAATGACAAGGTCTCCCCTCAGCCTCCTTTTCTCCAGGCTCAACAACTCCAGTTCCCAGCTGCTAGGAATACATCCCCTAACACAGGATTTTGCCAGCAAATGCAGCTTCTGCACATTTCAATTCCTGTACTAGAGTTCTCTATTCACTTTTTTTCCCCATTGGTAAATAAAATGGAATATCTGGTGGTGGTGGTATCTACCATCCAGATCAAAGCTTTCCATTGGGTTCATGTGGGGATGTTTTTTTTCTGGGCAGCCTGATGACCAGCATCTGTATCTGAGCAGAGGTGCAAGCGTGGAGCTTTGCCTGAGAGGGAAGGGGACCCTTCTGCTCAGCCCATCAGTAGTGGAGGACGTTGCCTGAGCTGGGCAGGGGAGTAGTCTGGTGCTGAAAGTAAACACTGAAGACCTTTCAGTGCTAAAAGCTACCCCAGATTTCACCTTTTCAACCCTATCTGGAATGGGTAGCCAAAAGCTGGGGTTACTGTGGAAAGGACATGTTGCATCCACCTACAGTCTGAACATCTTCTGAAGGGGTTCTTTGAAGTTGACCTGTCAGTTTCTCTTTGCTTTTGTGTCTTCATGAGTGTCCTGGGGAGTGAGGACTTCTTCTAACATCAGGTCAGTGCAATCCAGCTCTGCATTTGCCGGAGGACATGAGAACAGGGAGGTTCCTGGAGGAACCAGCTTGACCCAGCCTGAGCTGCTGCAAGGCACATCCAGGATGGCCCCTGAGATCCTTTTACCTGGAATCAGCATCACCTGAAGGACTTGGTTCTGGGACCAGTGTCTACGGTAGATCCGTGAACCAGCCTGAAGCTGAGCAGGCTGCCAGAAGGTACTTGCTGCTAACTTTTCTGAAGGCATACAGGTCCTGATGCTGCTGCAAACACCCCTGGGGAGTCATATCTCATGCCAGGGGCCTGGTGTCTTCATGAGCTTGGTCCTGCCTCCATCCAGCCTCCTTGGACAGTACTCCCAACACTGCTGGAGAACGAGTATGGCTGCAGGGCAGGTAAAACCACAGGGACCCTGTTTGCAACATGTCCTGCATATGCCAGAATAATTCTCAAGGCTAAGGAGAGCTCTGCTCAGGCTTGACCTTGCTGTTCTAGCCCTGGGCTGATTGGTATGCTGCAAGCTGAGCAGATAAATGAGTGGCTTAAATGCAGCACCACGCGAGGAATATATTAGAGACAGTCACCATGGAACAATCTCCCCATAACTGGGCGTGACTGAGTGCACAAACCTCACCCCTGCTCACTGCATAGAGACTCCTGAAAACCTTCCCGAATTTGGGAAGAGTGTTTGATCAACAGAGCCCCTGAATTGGAAAGGATGAACCCTTGAGACCCCTCTGCCAGACACAGGTGTCCTTTGCACCGCGCCTGGGGCATCATGATCATGTCAGATTTTGGCTCCAGCACTCTGGAAATTCATGACCTGCTGTGTGAGTGCTCTTCACAAACCACACACAGGAGCAGCCTCTCTCACTGAGTGTTGTGTTGTAAAGAGCTGGGCGATCCTTCATGCATCACTCCGGCCAAGGAACCGAAGGCCATCAGAGCTGGCCACGCCTGTCCTACGTGCATGCAATCAGTCCTGGGAGTGGAGACTTCAACCTGCCCTTTAGACATGGAAACAGAAGAGTGGTCATCCACTATATAGGTTCATGCTCAGTTTAGCCTCAAGCCCAGAGGAGTCTGCTGAACAGCACATGGAGGAGACACCTGCAGCCCCACCAACCAGACATCCACTGCTGAGAGAGCAGTCGAGTGCTGCCTGTGGAGACGATGGAGGAGTTGGGTGTGCTGGTGGAGAAGGAGCAGCAAGTGAATAAAGGATGAGCTACAGGGACTTTGCAGGTAGTTGGGACCTGGCTTGTGGGGATATCATAGAATCATAGAATCATAGGATGGTTTGGGTTGGAAGGGACCTTAAAGATCATCTAGTTCCAGTAGTTTTGGGTCAAGCTGTGGAAGGGGTGTGTAGGTATCTGCATTTCAGCTCCTGCAAGAGAAAACTGGAGAGGTTGAAGGGCAGAGCTGTGTGTGAGGGAGGGACTGTGGAGCAGAGACAGGGAAGGAGTCATGGGGTGAGCTTGGAAGGCAAGGGGAGAAGGGACCCCACACTGCAGCTGGGGCCAAGGGAGGCAGGAGAGCTTTATTTTGAGGGACTGTAGGCTGGGCTGAGTGACCACCTAGGTACCTAGCTCTGCTCCTGGCAGGGAGGCATGACAAAATGATGCGTGCTTTCTTCCAAAGAGTGTTGAACAGCACATACACTGCTGGGTGGGCCAAGGCTCAAAGCCAGGGGCTTTGGGAGAAGTGGGCTGCAATGTGTGGGCAAGGTACACGCTATGCCTCAGCAATGCCAGGCACACAAGGTACATGTGACCTGGTTTCCACATGTGGTTTGTCCTGCTCCAGTTGTTTTTATTAAGAAACCAGAGAGTCATCCTCTTCCTTTATGGAATCACAGAATCATAGTGGTTGGAAAAGACCTTTAAGATCACCAAGTCCAACCATAAACCCAATTCTGCCAATTCCACCTCTAAACCATGTCCCTAAGCACCTCATCTACCTGTCTTTTAAATCCCACCAAGGAAGGTGACTCCACCACCTCCCTTAAGCAGGCTTCACCCAGCTCAGCCACTTATCCCACAGATCATAGGTGTCCCTCAGAGGAAATGGGAAGTGCTGCTGGGATCTTGAGCCACAGGTCCTGTAGGTCCCAGGAGTGCAACTCCCAGCTGGGTAGTGCTCAGCAGTGCAGAGGAGCAGGGCTGGGGTGGTCGGTCAATGCTTTCCTGAAGGTATTCTTGGAGGGAGATGCAAAGTTCAGTTGACTGAGGTCCTGCAGAAGAAATGTACCAGTTTTCCAACCCACAGCAGCTCCAGTCCAGGTCTGCTTCACTTGTTCCAAGTTCTGCTCGTGAAGCTAAGGTCCTCATAGGGGCCATTTTCTCTCGTGCATGCAGACAACAGCCGGCAGAGGTGATGTGGGCCCTTGCCCTCCTCTCATTAACCTCTTCTTATTCCT
>NW_010305841.1:10557-58281 GCF_000700745.2 Antrostomus carolinensis
GAGAGGTTTTATGTATTTGGTTGGTGAAAAAAGCCACTACCAACTGACAGTGGCGGGTTACCCTGCTGCAGTGCAAGTGGCTGTAATGAGCCGAAATAATGAGCTATTGTAAGGCCACCCCAGCCTGAACTGTGACACGGTGACAGATTAGTGCTTAGATCTGCCTTGCACATGTGTGGCAGCCCATCCCGTGGGCACGGCAATGCTGCACCGGGTGCATTAATAAAGTGATGATGAGGCGGAGGAATCGACCCCCCAAACACAGCACCGAGGGGAAACGTGGGGGTTTGTGCTTTGAAGCTGAGGAGTGTTCATTACAACTGGGGTCTGACCCCACCGCCTCGCCTCCCCTCCTCGGGGATCTCCTGCCTCTCCTTGCTGCTGTCAGAATTGCTGCTCCAGGTGCTGCCTCTCCAGACCCTGCTAGAGTGGGGGAGCAATTAAGATAAAAACACACCACACTTCACCAAGGGCAAGAGAGGGAGTGGAAGTAAAACACAGCTGATGCCAGCAGCACAGGTAGTTTCTAATTAGCAAGGTGCTGGCTCCAGCTTGTGATTTTGTCTGGGGAAAATGAACCCTCCCACTGCAGCTCCGCTCAGTTACTGGAACAGACCAGAAGATGTAGCTCTCTGGCACCTTTTCTGACTCCAGATGTCTCTGAAGCCCTCCCTCCTATTGCTGCAGTGCTCCATGATCAGAGCAAAGGCATTGCAGGCTAAAGAGACAAAAATAGGCTGGGATCGTGAACCTGGCAAAAGTTTCCAGGCGAGTTTTACTCTAGTTTGAGAGGAGATCTGGGGCTGAGCAGTGAGCGGTTTCTCTTCCTATCAGAGGGGATTTAAACTGATTGTGTCAAGTTCTCCCATTAACCACCAATGTGATTAATGTCTCCTGTATTGTTGTAAAGTGATTCCATGTTGTAGATCTTTCTGAATGCCTCTTGAATTTATTATTTCCTTGTCCCAGTTGCTATTGGTGACGGCCTTGGTAAGATCCCTAGCAACATATAGAATGCAACATACATGGAAATTAGTTGAATAGTTATCAGTATTATAGTCATAAAAAGACCTATTTCTTAAATATATGGCTAAAGTGACACCTTAACAGCCAGGGGTACTAAATGACATGAGTAACATTCATTAGTATGTTGGTACATTGGTATGATAGTGCTCCAGCTACAGTGAACTTTATTACCAACATCAAATTAAGATATATTGTGGGTAACATCATTAGGGCTGCTTGGACTGAACTGAATTTAAATAATGTCTTTAAGATGCAGATTTTTCCATGGCTTCAAAATGCTCCCTAGCTAATCTCCCATGGCCCAGAAGTGCTAGCCAGTGAGCACAAGTCTTCCCTCAGAGAAGTGCCCTGATTTAACGATGTCTTTCTACTGAGATGAGCTACAGTTCCTGAGCAAGATCTGGCAGACAACACTGCACTGAATAAAGATTCCTGAGGTGAGAGATCAGTGTCTTTGTGAGATGGATGGAGACTTCACTGTTCAGCTCATCACAGGAAAGGCAACAAGATCACAGGAAGGACATTTCTGATTTGGGGAGCTGTTTAATATGACAGCCAGAGAAAACATTTGGACTGGAAACAGGGAAAACACTTCTAGCAGGCAGAGGAGAGAAGTGCTGGAGGACATGGCAGGTTTTTCATCACTTGGGAACTCAAGTAGCAATCAGGTGGCTTTTTCTACAAAAACCTACCTGTAACTCAGCCATGACTTATGGAGTTTGGGACAGGAGTCACAGGGTGAGATTCTCCAGCTGATCATATGGGCAGTCAGACTAAATCATCTTAAGTTTCAACTTCTAGATAGCTGGTAGCGGAGGTGGCCACCAGCTCATGAAAGATGTCCTGTAGCCCTGTGAGGAACGTGCCTGAACCCTGATCTCCTCTGCCCTGTGGAGGAAGAAGTCAGCATCTTCTTATATGGATTGATAGCCAAAAGAATGGGAATGTCTTCTGGTAAACCCGGCATCCTGTTGTCCTTGAAGCTGCTCCAGAGCAGTCTTGATATACGCACCATCCGTCATATTAGAAGGGACCTGTCTGGGTGCCATCACATGGAGAACAGGTTTTAGAGTAGCCCTGCAGACATTTCTGTCCACATAATGTATGCAAAAAATGACTGGAGGCTGAAGAATGTCTGTCAAGTCCCACGGCTGTTACAGTTGATGAAAAGCAGCATAATAAATCATACGGTTTGCAGGCAATGGTTTGGAAACGTGGCACTTCAGAACAAATGGGACACATCATCTCCCAGTAAATACACTGCATGGTGGAACTTGTCACCATGGGAAGGCAGCCAAGTACTTGGCAAGATTCAGAGTGTGGCCTTTTTTGTAGGACTCAGGCCCTATCAGGAAGCCTGGGAGGAAGGATGTGAGGAGTACTGAGGAGGGATGAGCACTTCTACTCCAGAGCTTGTGCTGGTCTCTGATCATTAGACAGTAAGAAAAGACTCAGTTTGGGAAGCAGATTGTTTTCATGTCTTCCTGCAGATTGTACAAGCTGGAAGCCTCCAATGCTGGATGGATCCAGCCTCACCATTTGGTCCCCATGCCAGGGCATGGACCATATCTTCAAAGTGCTGAGAACCTGACAACAAAGTCATTCTTTCAACACAGAAATGGGGAAATACAATGGATGCTGATCCTTCCCTGCACAGAACTCTGTAATCCTACTGATTTAATTAAATCTTATATGTGTGGGGAAAATCAGAACTGTTTTTTAATGCTTCCCTAAATCAGGGCCATGAGAAGATGCTGTGATCCCTCTGCCCAGGTGCAATGGACTGCAGAACCCTGTTTCCCAGACAGAAGTCACTGGTGCTGTGCTAGCCTGCTCTTCCACATGAAACTGAGAACAAAATTGCAGTTTGCATTTCCACAGCTGTACGCTTCCCCGTGCAAGCCACCCACCGATGAACACAGCTCTGCACGCTCAATGCTCACTATGCACACACTGGAACAGCTCACTTCTTTAAGACTGACAGTATAAAGGACAGAAGAGACAGAAAAATGCAAATAGTTTGAGCCTTAATCAGACACCAAAACATCCAAGCTGGGCCACAGGTAGATGTGCAGGTGGCATTGCGGTGGCCCCACATGGGTGCTTCTGCTGGCACTGTGCAATGGCACAGGAACAGGTGAAGGTCAACAACCATACTGTCTCCACTTGCTGGGATATGTCTTTATCAGAAACCTTAAAAACTCTTAATAAAGCTGAATTGATATTCTCTTGACATTCACCTCTTTTCACTGCTAGTCTTGGCCAGGCCTCCTGAAACCTTGCAGAAATACCTTGGAGATGTGCAGGCTGAGGATGGGCCCAAGACCACAATAACCCAGCAACATTATACAAAGCTCACAGACCCAGACCTCAACAAATTCAAACAAACGGAGATCAGATATTCAAGATTTTTATTTTCTTTTTTTTTGGAAAAGCTGCCTTTGACCTGGGTTTATACATAAGTCTTCTCCATTCGGAGCCTGGGCCATGGTTTGGCACTGGTTATGTGCCTCTATGGGTTCAAGCCAATACTTTTAAATCACTGAAATGGCACTGCTCATCTTAACCCTAGCCGGAGGAAAGGAGCAGGATCAGAGCTTTCCTCTGCCTGACAGTTTTTAAACGCAGTAAGGTCAGTTTGAAGCTACACGCTTTGCATGTGGGTAATTTTTTGCAGACAAAATCAGGTTTATCAACTCACAAAGCCTTATCACAGAGCAGCTGCATTTGCCTCCAGCTGCAGTAGGAGCTGTGACATCTCCCAGCTTCCAGATGCTCTTGAATCGAGGCCAGATGTGCTTGTAAGGGACTCTTTAGCTTTGGGAAGGGGTCCACAGCCCATGCATGCTAGTCCCAGCTCTTCCTCGACAAGTACCTGGCAGTGAATGGGAAGGGGCTGGGGTGGGTGACAGTGTGTTATATCTACAATATTGGACACTACTGAAATGAATGCCATGGATCCTACCACCTGCTTCTGTGGCACAGCCTTTTTCAGTGCTTTGCCCAAAACTGCAAATTCATTGGAGCAGAGATGCTGCATGTTTGGGCATTGCTGTACTGAGAGGTTTTTCAGCTGGAACAAGCTCACCTTATTGCCCTTCGATGTGGGAGAGCTGGCAGCAAGATTGTGTTATCCACAGGAGTAGAGAATTCAAAATGAGGGAAAGCCAAGTATTTTTAATCATTTGAAAAACAAGCCTTGCCCTTTTGGGGATGGTTTTAGGGTTTCTGAAGGTCCTGTGTCTCTTTTGAGACAGATAATTTTGCATTGTGCACCCTTTGGGGCTGGTTTCAGGGTTTCTAAAGGTCCTGTGTCTCTTTTGAGGTAGGTGATTTTGCATTTTGGTTTGGGTGTCTGATAGCATGTCTCAAGCTTTTTGTTGAACTCCTGCTCCCAATCATTTTCCCTAGCCACAAGGGCACCAACCTCTGTAGCTCTGTGCCTTGTTGCTAGAGGGAGCTCTGTGAAGCGAGTGTAGGATTGCTAATAGGACTTCTGAGGGCTTTCTACACCAATACATGGGCCTGTTTAATCAGAGGTTTACCTGGAAATTATGTTGAAAAGACCTGTCACTTCCTATTTGTGTCTGACTGTAAAGCAGCGAGGCCTGGGCAGGGTCCCCAGCTGGCCCCACTTGCAGATGTGGTGTGTGGTTAGTGATTGCTCATTCTGCTCCAGGGTGATTATTTGTGTTCCTTATGCCATACTTCATTGCATCTGCGAGCTGATCTCTTTCTATTTATTAGATGGCTATTTGCACTTTCCGTTAATGTGCATTTATGATGCGAAAAGCATCCCTGCACAAATTGCAGCCTTCCACTATCGCATTCATCAGGCAACGTGTGGCAGGGAAAAGGTACCTGTAGAGTAAGTGCATTGGCTGGTTTGCCTACCAACTTGCACTAAATTGCAAAGTCCCTGAAGCACGCCTGGCAGTACTGAGTGCAATTCTGGCAAGTCTTGTCCATGAGTAGCAGGAGAGCAAAAAGATGCAAACATCTGATGTGGATACACACGGAGCAAATCAGAGAGCCTGTTGGGTCTTGCACTAAGTGGGTGATGGAAAACCAGATTGCTGTGAGACAGGAGTGCTAAGTGAGGGTTGTTTTAGATGAGAGAACAGCTTGTACTCCCTGTTCTAATGTGCTGCTTTTTCTTCCTCCCTCTTCCAAAATATGCATCTCCCAATCCAAGCCTATGCGTTGCCTACTTCCTCACAGTTTTTCCCATATTTGCATTTCAGTTCTCAGGACTTTTGCATGACTTAAACAAGCTTGATTACCTCACAGGAGGACACACATTGCTGACTTAGACTGATTTTATCCTTGTAAAGGTGGTGGGGTCTTTTCCGGCAACACATGGGTAGAGTGCTGCAGGCAACTCATCCATGGCAATCCTCAACTACAGCAACAGCTCTGGTGATGGAACTTGGGTAACGTGACACACAAGCTCTGGGGAGAAAAGGTACTGGAATAGTCACTTGTAGACACAACCGAGGTCATCCTACGCCACGCATGATGAGGGACCATGAGAACTGGAGCTGCCTGAGGCCACAAGCAGGGATAATTGACTGCACCAGGCACAGGGAAGTGTGGAATTGGGCCCTTGCTTTTCCAGAGTCTTGTAATTGTTCAGCCACAAATCTGCTGATGGCTTTCCAATTATACGAATATAAACAACATCCACAAACTCACGCTCATTAATGAACAAGATCTTAGAGAGGGGCCATTCAATGCACAGAGCAATTAACACAGCAGTTGATTAAGGCAGTTTGAGGATAAGTTCTATGAAGAATTCAATATTGCTGTGTGGTTTCGTAAATGTGCTTGGCAGAAGCATGAAATCATGACAAACATGATCTGTTAGCAGCAGGGATGCAGGATCCCTGGGGAGGCAAGTGCTGCTCCTTCCCTGTGACTCCCCCAGCCCCCTGTGCACTCAGTTATTGCTGTACAGAAGGGCCAAATATAAGGCTGATCCCACGCTTGCAGTGGTGCCTGCAGATTCACAGCACCTTATAACTTGTCTCCTCAACCCACACATGCCAGGTACCCATGGGGTGGGGGTAACAATTTCTGTTAGGTATGGAGTAGCCCATGGAAGTGGGGACAGATGTGTTTTGTGCTCCCAGCCAGAAAACAGTGTAAGAACCTCTCATGGGCCAAACCACAATATGTTACTGCTCAGATATGCAGCCACCTACAAACCAGCAAGAATCCTCTGCACACACACTATGTACTGGAGAAAGAGAAAGGGATTCGGCCCAAGCCATGGAAGAGATGAAATGACTGACCTTCGTGAGGCTGAATATAGAGGCGTGTAGACTGCGAGACCTCACCACTCCCACACACTCCATCTGGTTTCACCCTGCATGGAGACAGCTGCTAGGAAAGGGAGGGCATCATCACTGCTGAGAGGTCAGGGCAGTACAAGAGGAGAGGAGGTTGTGACCAGGAAGATCCCAGATCTACTTTGTTCCCTTCCTTTTTCCACCTTTGTCCTTTTCCCTAAACATTCCATAATAAGTTTTGCACATTCTCACAAGAGCTTTCAACTGTTGAATGGTACTCTCCTTCTGATGAGACCCATGGTAATCTTGTTTCCCTTTTCTTATCAGTTACAGAGTTCTGGCTGAACAGAGGTAAGGTGATGTTTGAGTGAATCCCTCAAAAGCCCATCAGCACATGACTGTAGGTTTCTGGTCTTTGATGTTGCAGTTATGTACTGAGTGTTGAGGCTTGTTTCTGCTTAATTTATTGCTTTTCCAGTCTCTTGTATTTGTTGTTTGTACTGGTTTAGATCTCGTGTCAGAGCCCAATTGTGTCTCCATGAGTGCTGTAGGGTACTGGGGCAATCTCTGGCCTCACACACCATCTCAGCAGGACTGTCACATCTTTGGCAAAGTGACAAGAATGCCCTGGACAGCATGTGTGGCATGAACTGGCTCCAGTGACTAGAACTGTTGTGCAGTGCTGGCCCTTGCTGGGCAAGGCAGACACAGCAGGTCCACGGGCCTCAGTTTCCCCTTCCACAGGATGAAGGTGGCATTCAGCCCCTGCATTTTGTTCAATGCTTTAGGTCCTTCAGTGGCAATGTGCTCTCTCAAACCCTAAGCTTTACCATTACTATGATTGCTAGGAAGTAGGAGAGGTGACTCATTCTCCTAGGAAAATACTGCTTTCATTCAGAGCCTGGCGCATTTCCCAAAAATAATTAACAAGGAGAAACTGCTAATTAAAAGACCTGGTGCCTACAGAAGTGTTTGGCAGAGATGGGTGTCATCTTGCCAATTTTGAGGTGCTAAGAGACAGTCTAAGATACAATACTTGAGCTCTCAGCTGCTGTCCTGTGTGCCCCAGCAAGGTCTCAGCTCCATGGGCACAGTGTGGGCAGTGAGCAATGAGGATTTTGCTCTCCCTCTGAGCTGTGGGAAGAGGCTGATGTCTGGCTGTTGAGTCCAGTGCACCCATTCATGCTGCAAGATCTGTCTTGGTGCAGATTTGACACCTGAGTTTGTTGTCCCAAAACCTGGGTCTATCACCTGCTGTGCAAAGAGCTGATCCACACCCAGAGTGGAGGTATTTCCTTTTATCACATGCATGTGCATGTATGAGTTCCTGTCCCAAATCTGCAAATCCATGGTTATTTATACACAAAACATTAATGTATTTAGCCTCCTAATACAGATACATTGTTATTTCATTAAATGATTGGTCAAAGTCTATTCGTCTAGCATGTAAATTAGTAGGCATGCTCAGTCTTGTTACTCTGCCTCTTCCTTTTGAGTCAGTGGTATGAATTGTGCAGAGAGTCTGCGAGTCTCTGGTCTCAATCTCCCTCTGCCAGAATTAACTTCCCTTTAAAGTCACAGTCTTTTGGTAAGTCAAAGCAGTTCTTCAGGGCTGGCTAACTCAGTTGGCGACTTATCAGTATACACTTCTGCTTTTTGATGGCTACATCCCACCTATCAGACAAAAGCACATTGTTTAAATCATAAATCTTTAACTACCAGTTTTTCTATCTATAGTCCCAGTAAGGATGGGACTATACAATGGATATTTCTAACAACAGTATTCCTGGTCAGTTTAATTTATATTTTTGTATAACAGTTTCCATATATCTAATGGGTTAACTTTATCCTTTAATATCTCAACCTCAAGTTGAGACTGTCTGAGGTCACACCATGATAGCTGGTGTTACTGTTGGGCTGATCAGCTTTCCCTCACCCCCAGCCTGTACCTGGGGTTTTGTTTCCAAATTTCTGAGCAGAACCAGGAAGAACATAGCAATGCAGAAAAACATCCTCCTCAAAATAGACATGGTCTGCTTCAACAGCAGCTGCAATCAGGTCAGGGGGACAGGAAAAGTGAAGCCCTAACTTGTGCCTGGGCCAAAGGGTGTGTGTCAGTGACCATGTCTTCTATGGTCCTTCTAAACCAGGCCGTTTGCAGGACATGGCATGCCAGTTGAGGCCTGAATCAACTGTGGAATGACTCCATTTACCAGGGAGAGGTCCTCCACATAGAGTGGTTGCCTGCCACTTCTAGGCTTTCAGACCTATTTCTAACTTTCCAGCAACATTTTTCAAAAGGGGTTTAGTATCTTCCATCTCCCTGAATGGGAGAGCCATACATCACTTCTGCAACACAAAGAAATACATTTTTCACATTTACAGTTATGGCAAGCCCTGTCTTCTGCCCTGGGTGTGTTTGGCACTGATGGACTCAGCAGCCTACCTGCTAGCTTCAAGCACAACTTGTCTTTACACCAGCATTTTCCCCAGGAGCAAGTTTATTGGCTCTGAGACAATGGACCTAAAGGAATGGGTGTTTTCTGTCTGAAATGGCATTGCAACAGCAGGTACTGTCCAGGGAAGCACAAAGACCTGCGGATGCAAGAGAAGAATAATCTCACGCATGCAGTTTCCGTTCTGCAGGAAGGTCCCAAAGGTGCCTGGCTGAGCTCAGCTGGTCAGCGATCATACAGCCAGGTGAGAGTGAGGAAGGACCCAAACCCAAAGCATGAGAATCTTTGGGATCACACAGCATGACATGGTGTGGCTCTGTGGTGAGCAGCAGGAGTTGCTTTTAGCAACTGATAAAGTGTTAATTTGTGTTGTCTTTAGTGTGACTACAGGTGGGCTAATTTTCACTGACCTGCTAACAATCAGTAACTAAAGCTCTAGAACAACTGGGGGAGGGAGTTGGGGTTTTTTTTTTGTTTGTTTGTTTGTTTGTTTTGGGTTTTTTTTGTTGTTTTTTTTTTACACCAAGTAATTTTACAACTTGTGAAGTGAGGATGAAGTGTTAGTGAGGTGGAGAAATGCTGGTGTTGGAAGGGTGGGCATGTGTGGCAGTGGAGGCAATCTGCAAATATCCCAGAGCAGCTGGTAGTGACCATAAACACAGAGGTACTTGAAATATATTTGTGTTACACTCTGCTGCTCACTGCAGAGGGGTGATTTCCATCCCGTGTGTCATGCCATTAGCACCTTGTGTGCAGTTACCTGTCCATGCCTGGAATCAGTTTTGTGATCTTGGTGGAAGGGAGTGGCTCTGGGGAGCAGAAGGGTGGGTGACAGCAGCAGCAGGTAGGTGTGGATTGATCACAGCTTGGGCAGAGTAGAGCAGTATGCCACCAGTTCTGATCCAAAGGTAAGTCCCTATTAAGGTAAGTCCCTGTGATAAGTAATAATTTGCTAATCAAACAATCAAACAATTAATTTAACAGTTCTTTCAAGTAAGAGCCAGAGACTTAAGCAAATGGTTAAATGTCAAACCGCAGAGTTATGTCACCATGATGCTCATGCATCCTGTTATTTAGTCAAGGCTTAAGTTTAGGTATTTACATATAAGCGATGTAGACATGATAATTGTAAAATCTACAATCACGACAGAACTGCCTAAAGGATAAACCGAGAAAGGCGACTGTGAGTATTTGTCCAACAGACCGGCCCGGCAATTCCCGGAGGACCCGTGAATTGCATCAGATAACCTAAACTGACACATCACGGCCATCACAAGGAGTTGTCAACAACTAAAACGACTCATCATAAATGATAAGGGACTCAACTGCCCTGGAGGGGGTATAAAGAGGACTGCTCTATTAACCCATTTGCGAGCCGTTGGCAGAGCGGAGACTCCCCAGCCGCCCAGCGCGCTGCTTTGCTCACCTATATCTAATAAACCCGATTTAAATCTATAATCGGACTCTTTGTCTGTATTACTTATAACAGTCCCTATTATCAGCAGTCTGAAATGGCTGCTCTAGAAGAAGCAGGGCTGCTGAGCCTTGGTGACTGATGCTGAAACCTGTGATTAAAGTTTAAACCTGGATCAGTCTGAAAGGCTTCTGCAGTTCATCGCAGCTCAGGTATAACCCAGCCCCACAAAAGAAAAGCAATCAGCCCTGGTTTGGATGGTGGGATCCCAGTACCATGTTCTTTGACTTCCTTCTGGCAGCTTCAGGAAAATGGGACAGAGAGAGAGTATAGAAGGCAGAGAGGAAGATGAAAAAAGAGGAGAGAAGGATGCTCCAAAGACAAGGGTTCTTCACGAGTCATTAGGGCAGAGGGGACAAGCTTGAGAGTGGAGAGAAGAAAATTTCTCCCAGAAGAAACTCCCAGGAGAAATGGCACTGGGAAATGGCAGGGGTATGACTCCTAGAGCAAGAGGGGGTGAGCATCTGGACTGAACCCAGGCCAGCACACGTGGGACGTGGCAGAATTCATTCCCTTTGCACACATTTGGAATAACCTCATAACTGAAGTCCCAGATAAGTCTTGCTCCATTGATATTTCTTTGCTGAATGGTTTTGCCTGGTCAGAGTTGAGGGATGCTGCATGCCTGCAGAGGCTATGGAATCCAAACAGGGGACCTGCACACAGGACAGGCTCTGGGGGTCCTGGCTAGGGAAGCATTCCCTGCCCAGCTGAGAAACCCTCATGGAGGTGCTTTGGGCATTTCTGAGATGCAGAAAGAGGGTTCCACTGGCAGCTAACAGCCTGATTGTCTTCTCTGTGGACCAAACAAGTGTGAGGAGAGAAACCTATTTTCTGGGACCCAGGAGTGTACAATTTTGGGTAGAATCTTCAGGGATCCTGATTCCCTAAAACAGTCCAGAAATATAATCAGGATAGTTTGAATTGGACCTTGATATCTAGACTACTTAGAGATGGAGCTTTTATGCTGGCATAGCTAACGCACCACTCCACGTCAGCTGTACACATGTACATCTCTCCTGTTCTTTCTCTCTCCCCTGTCCTCCCTCCCTCTCACACACACCTCTGAAGCATTGCTCAATTCTTAGGCAGATCACCTGGATCCCCAGATCCAGTCTGAGCTTCGTAAGTCACGGATAGAGGAGGTCAGCTCACTACTCCTGTAAGAGACCTCAGTGAATTTCTGTCTCCAGGAGAGGAAATCAGACTCATCCCTGTCACTTGGTTCTTTCTTTCCTGAAAGAGCTCTTAGAGGAGTAAGTGATACGGTGGCTTCTCATCTAGAAAAGGAGCAGGAAAGCTTTGTGTCTGGCTTGCTGCCCAGAGAGATATTGTGAGACCACATGGTGAGGGACAGGAACTTCCTCAGAACAGTTATCCTCTCCTGGGCATCTTCAGGATGCTCCGGTGGTTGCAGGACTCCAGACACACCAGCACTGACAGACAGGAATTAGTTACTTCTTTTGTGCAGTTATAGCCTTCTTGGCATTAATGACTTGCAAATGTGCTCGGGTCATTAAGGTAATAACTCTTGTCACTGTGGAAGCCAGAGTGTGGCAATGTCAGAGCAGCTTTTTAGGACTCAGCAGCTGCTGTGGCAGCACTCTGTTCCAGCTGCTTTATCTTACACTTTGCATAATTTAGGGCCTGAGGACCTTTAGGCACTTGCAGTATGTTCCTCCAGACTGTTGCCATGTGTAACAGCCAATAGCACCAGTTGTGCAATGGAAACCCTCTCTTCCCCCTCCTGCAAGAGTCTGGAGGAGGGAGAAAGAAGAGGACAGTGTGGCTGGAGGATGTTGAACACCTATGCTGTGCTGGAAGCTGTCCAAGGCTGCTGTTAGGTGGGTCTGTTGTCTGCCAGCAAAGCCAGATGTTGTTAAAGCCAAGTGAGATCCTGCTCTCCAGACACAGAAGTGCCAGCATTAGCACCATGTCCCAGTGGTGTGGGTCTCCATATCAGCACTGCCCAGGTGAGTCTGCTCTTAGCCTGGACAGTGTGAGATGCAGCAGCAGAACTGCTGGGCAGCCTAGATTGTGCTTTGGGATGTAGTGTGCACCTTTAAATGAAGATGTAGGTAATCAGACTTCAAAAGAAATTATGTGGGCCCTAGTGTCCTCTTATTCTCTCTGTGTATCATTGCAGATTGCACTGAAGTGACTCCGATTTATACCCCATCAGGGACAGAAGAGTTAGCTCTTGCATTTTGAGCTGTAGTAAATTATTTTTAGAAACCACAGCATTCATCATGAAAGCCTACCTGTCTCCTCTTGCAAAGAAGGACTGAATAATGAATGAATACAGAGTTGGACTAATATCTACTGCTCAGCTGTCCATGTGAGCAGGCTGAGCAGACTACATGTGTGCTGCTAGCTGGCAAGCTTGTGTGAGTCTGCATCCTGGGAGCACCAGCATGTCCAGGAGCCCTGTCTGCTCCTTCCAGCCTGGCACAACTACAGCCTTTAATTGCTCTGACCCATCTCCTTTGGGGCTTGGATCATGAGATTAATTTAAGCTCAAATGTGAGTCTTTGGCCTTTGAGCTGGGTTGTAGATATGCTTTGTCTGGCCTTGTACCCAGCTGATGTGACCTCAGACCTGCCTCATCACCATGGGCTTGTCTGTCAATCTGGACCTGGTTACCATCACTGCATATGCTCCTCTTGCTTGGGTATTGTGTGACTGTGCTCATGCTGGTGACAACCCTGCCCCATTGTCACCCTTGGCTCTTGGCTTACTTGCCTTTGAAAAGCAGCCCCACTTGAGCTGCTCCCTGACAGCTCAGGATTTCTGGAGCCCTGAGATGAGATTCCTGGCCCAGAACCTGTGCATGACCCTTGCCCCAAAACTCCCCGTGACCCAAGGCTGACCTCCAAATCCTTCAGGACCCTAGGGCAAGCCACAGCCCTGCAAGATTCTGTGACATCCCCTGCAACTATAATGACCCCTGAACACTTTGGTTGGGTTTGGGAAAGGCTATGGGAGTTTAATTGTCAGATGTGGATGATCTTTGCTGCCTCCCTGGGACAGCTCTGTTTCAAATATTAGTTGTTCAATGAAAATAATGGATGGATGCCGCAATGAGGCTGCTCAGGGTAATTAGATCTTCTTGATGTGCTTGGAGCCTTAGCAATCTGCCTTTTTTTAAGGACTGGAAGCACTTGCTTTGGAGGAAGACTTTGAAAAGCAGTTCCCCATGTCCTGACTCCTTGTTGCAGCTGAGTGCCAGCTGGTTGGTGCACAGATCTTGCCTGTAAACTTTTGTCTTGCCTGATGAGTTGTACTGGTACAAACCCTGTCTTATCCTCACAGATGCTGCCCTTCAGCCAGGTTGAATTGTTTAATTCTTCAGGCCCATAACTATTTCAGGTCATGTACTAATGGGCTTGAAATCAGTTATTGTGCAGGGAATGATAAATGACTGTACACTGCGGCTAATGAAGGGGATAGATTATTGGGTTATAAATCAATTAAGCGGTTCTGAGGAAGTTGCAAACCACAAGAAGAAACCATGAAGGGAGAGAACAACATCCGATGTCTGGGGAAGAGTAGGAGCCATCAGGTGCCATCAGCCATTACGTTATTCCTCGAGGGAAACAGAACAATACCACTGAGCTGTGATCCTCTTTGGTCTGATGGTGGTTGCTGAGGAGGGAACCCGGGGTGCTCTGTGGTTATCAGGGGGTTACCGGCAGCAGGCTGCTCCTTCCAGAAAATAAATCCTGCCCTGCCTGCATGATCTTAAAGTGGCAATGTGTCCTGCTCTTCCTCAGGTGGTCTGGGTTTGTTCTGGAGTGTGGCCAGCCTGGCTGTGGTGACTGTCCACAGGGACTGCTGCTCCAGACACGCATCTCCAGATGTGTCTGGAAAGGGATACATCTACCACAGTTCAAATTGCCAGCAGATCAACAAGTGCCTGTTGACTCTGCAGCATCAGGGCTTTTGCCTGTTAGGGAGGCTGCTCTCCTTTGGGAGAACATTAAAAGGATTGATGTGCACCCTGTAAGCCCTTGACACTCTGCCCTGTAGAGCAACGCCCAGCGATGGAGCACTCGTACCAGCTCAGAGGGTAGGGATGGTTTGGGCACTTGTGACCAAGTCCCCTCTGAGTCCCTGTGTCAGAAGGACAGACTTTGCCTGAAGGACACCCATCAAATACATCAGGGGTAAGCTGGGAGCTCGTCTTCTGAGTGTGTGGGATGAGGTTCATTACTGTCCCACCATGCAGTGGTCTCAGCAGGCCCAGGCCAGGAGAATCCTCAGAGACATGGCACCTGTATTAGCCCTAACTGCCCACCGCTTCCACAAACAGCCTGAAAAATACTCTATTTCTGGGAGTTTTGCTGGGACTGTGTCCAAACTCAGTATCACCCTTTACTAGAGAAGGGAAATCTCATGTATGTAATTTTTATTCCTGTTTTCTTTGCAATAGGCTGGAAGTGCCTCCTGTGTGCAGCATAGCGTGGGGAGGAACAAAGGGAAATGTGCACAAATGCAGTTCTCAATAATTATGGGCAGGGTGATGGGGCTCCGCCTTGCACCTGGCTGTGATGACAGTGGGGACCAAAAGTAACCATGACATGTGCATTGCACAGGCTGCCTGTGTGCAGCAGAAGCAGCACTATTGCTGCCAGAGCCTGGCCATTGCACGATTGCACAGGCAGGTTGAATAATCCACATCCCAGGGCTGGTACATGCAGCTAGTGTCCATCATAGAATCATAGGATGGTTTGGGTTGGAAGAGACCTTAAAGGTCATTTAGTCCAACCCTGCTGATCTTTAACTAGATCAGGTCACTCATAGCCCTATCCAGCCCGACCTTGAACGTTTCCAGGGATGAGGTTCCTACTACCTCTCTGGGCAACCTGGGCCAGTGTTTCACCACACTCACTGTAAAACATTTCTTCCTTATATCTAGTCTAAATCTCCAAGGAAGACCTTCCAAGTCTAGTTCACCAGCACAGCTGTGCTGGAAGCCTAATCTCTGTGAGCTTCCTTGCTTTCTTTTTTTCAAAAATCAGACCTGTTAGCTTGGAAGATGCACGTTCTCCCTACAGTATCTGGAGAGTCCAAGGCTCCTAAGCAGACACACAGAACATGAAACATACAAACAGTACTCTTCTTTCTGACGTGTTTTTCAAACCAATGTTCTTTAGAACAGGGCTGGAAAAGTTCCCAGTTTGGGAAGAGTGAACAATGACAAGAAACTAGTTTTATCTGGGAACTGCATGGCTTCCATGCTTCTCATTGTCTTCTAACTACTTGTTTTGTTCTGTATGAGCAAACCTTTAGAAAACCAGCAATGCAGCATTTTCTAAATTCTAATGAGCTGTTTTCTAATAGTTATCTAATGAGCTGTGGCAAACAGCAAAGAAGTCTGTGTTTGCTTTAATCTCTTTAACTACAGCCTATCCTAGAGGCAAAACATCTCAAGGGAGAAGTGGCCTTGAGGCTGAACAGGCACCCCAGGGAGTGAGGCTTGTCCTCTGTGCCATTGGTGGTGTCTCTTGCAGGCTTGGGAGATGCCAGCACATGCATTAAACCACTATGCAAAGCCCTGCATCCTGCTTACAGAGGACAGTGTCTTGATCAAGGTTCAGCTGCTCTTGAACAGTTAAATTTTACTGAAAACAGAACATCTTCAGGGAACAGAGGTGAACTCAGGAGCAGGGACATAGACATTTGTATTAGGTGTACTCATCTAGGCAAGATGCTTCAACCCGTCTCTGCAATGACCCTGACACACACCGTCACATCCAGACATATTTAGCCCTCAGGCTCTTGGCCAAACTTAGAGTTGTTGGTGGCTTTCCAGCCCACCATTCCAGAGCAGACCTAGGACAAAGATCTTCACAAGAAGACATATATCTCTTTGATACAGGCAGTCAGGTCTCTGGCTAGATCCCAGCAAGGTAGAGACTTTCCCAAAGTAGTTTCTGTGCCTTGTTTTGCACTGAATGGCAGCTGCTGATGGTTTCATTGTTCTTTCTGAGGACCTCCCTTCATGTATAGCTCCTCTTTTACAGATAGAGCTTTGATCTCAACCCAGCATGCATCTTTTGGCTTCGGAGCAGCCTGAAAGGCCCATCTAGCAGGAGAGGGTGGTAATCATGAGAGTGAGCACCTGAATGCATTTTGTCATGTTGGACAGAAGGTTATTATAGGATCAATCTCTTTAATACACTGTTAAGAAGCCTCCAGAAGGGTTGAGCTGACCCTCTCTTTGCCAAAGTCGTGCAGTAAGATCTCCACCTAATCAGCCTACGATTCCTCTGGGAGACTATTTTTCTTTTCATGATGAGGATACATCCAGTAAGGCTTCAAGAAATAAGGTGCTCATCTTTCCTCCATTTGTACAGAGAGGTCCAGGAAAGGAGGTTCCACCTGCAAAATCCTATGAGGAAGCCTTTAAAAACTGCCTGCATCTTCAGTATTCAGGCGCTGAACTGCCCACCGGCGTGAGTGCTCAGGTGATAACTCTCCGCTTTTGATCTATTGGATTTTGCAGTGACTTTGGTATGGTGATGAGACTGCAATATCCCATAATATATGGCTGTTTCTAGCAAGAGCTCAGCTGTAATTGTATTTATGAGCAGAATACTTATAGAGGCCTTCAGGGAGCTTCAAGTGTAAAAACATTCCTATAACAACATATAGACAGCCAACAGCCAAGCAATTAATTTCTTGACTACAAGTGGTGTTTGGGGCTCTGTCCTGGTATACAACATCCATTAATGCTGCAAATACTCCGCTGAAGGGAATGAGGGAGCTGCTGGCTGGACACTCAGTCTTTCCTCTGTGCTTTGTGTACTTAAAATTGTTTTTAAATAAAGTTCACTGAAGCTACAAAAGACCACTAAAGTGCTGGTGTATTCTGGGGGAAAATTCAGCTTTTCGTCTCTGGCAGTTTACATACTAGCAACTCTCCTTCCCAAAGAAGAGGCAGGTACAAACCCCTGAGGTCCAGGGATCAAAATGGAAAGTAAGAGATGAGTTTTCTAAGCTTGCTTGTTCTCCTCACATCTTGAGTATCCTTACCTCTGTATTTCTCTCTGATCTTTCCTTTCTCTCTCAGATGGTGTCTCCCCGAACAGTTATGAAGGTCCCAGTGCAACCAGCCCCAAACTCAACTGGCCCAGATGATGCCATCATTAATGAGGTCTGGTTGCTGCTCCACACCTGATGAAGTCAAACAAAAATGAGTTCCCTTGACAAGAATTTCAGTGCCTGTGTTTGTTGCTGTTTTACCTGAAATTAACTTAATAATGGGATATCTCACACAGTTCAAACCTCCCATAGTGTGGCATTACTCAACCTTGTTCTATAGGGGAAGAAATTATGTTGCAGTTAAAGATAACTTATTTACAGTTCTGATTAGTAGGGTGAGAGGAAAGGAGACTGTTTTCATCATTGTATGAAACAAAAAACAGGATATTCAAAGAATTAGAAAGTTTCAAATTAAAAATTGTTGAGAAAAGTTTCCACTCAACAAACAAACTCTGCCACAGAAAATTGCTGAGGCAGAGGACTTAGCAAGTGTAAAAAGGCTTCAACATATATATAGTTAGCAGGGTTAAAAATAATTTATGTGGTTAGAATATGGATGGTTCCAGTATTATAAAGAACAAATTTATTAAGAATTGTTGGATTGAATACCTTGTAAGATGTTTGAGCTCCTTTATAAGGAGAGCCACCGGTCTGGGTACTCCAAAGCTGCAAAATGCTTCCCAGAGCAGTTGTTTAAATGCAGCTGAGCCTGTGTTGCTCGTTTTAAGCATTAAACACAGGCATCAGGACTTTGCTGTGCCCTTCTGGTTTCTCATATACCCCTGACTGTCTCAAAGCAGGCAGTGCAACAGCTGGTGAAGGAAGGCAGAGAAGTAGAAATTGCCGTCTTATGGCTTGGGACTGGGCTGCTCATCCATTGAGAAAGAGAATTAAAGGTATGTGGCTCCCAGGTAACAGCCTGTGCTATGCACAAGGTTTTGCTCAGAAGGAACAGCTCTACTTTGAGAAAATGTCTATTTAATAATCACAGGTTTCTGGGCTTCAGCTGGCCACCTGCAGCAGCCAGGAAGAATTTTTCCCCAGAAACCATATTTTCCTCATTTAGAAGGGTGGTGTTTTTCCTGCTCTCCCTCTAATACACAAGGATAAAGGCAGCTGGAGGTGCAATGCTTAGTGGAATGATTCTGTTAACTGAAGCAGCATTACCTTGAAGCTCTTAAAGCTCTATAGAGGGGTACATGTGTGTTTGTGTTTTTAACTGAGCCTGGCTTGAAGTGCGCTGCTAGGAAAGTTGTTATATTTATACAGAATAGTTTGCAAACCCATATTGTGTTTTTGTTGTGTAATAAGGAGAAGACATTAAACATCTTCAGGGATGCTGGGATAATGAGCAAATGAAACTTGAAGAGAGAACAGTTACTGCTGGTGCTCATGCTTCCTTTGGACTTCTGGTTCCTCTTTTGCTGGGTGGGATGAACCCAGGCTCCTCTTTGGTAGATGACAACCTATGGTGCACTAGCTGCCATCTGTATCTATAGACCCCGGGGACCTGCGAGTGCTGACTAAGCACAGTAAACCTGAAACTGGCCACATAACTAAGTTGGAAGGCACGTCTGTAGAAGGCTGAAAGCCAAAAAGGTGAATACAGGTACCTCTGCTCTCTAAAACATCAGGCCATGGCCTCTGCACAGGGAAGCTAAGGCACTGCAAGGGGGAAGGCTGGTGGTTGGTGGGAGGAGTGCCATCGCAGAGCAGATGGAGGCAGATATTCTGTTGGCAGATGGAGAATGGAAGAAACAGTGCCTGGAAGGGACCAGTGGGCTGTCCTGAAAGGTCAACTGGACTCTGACATTTCACCAAGTTTCATGGCATTTTGAGATTGGGGGAGGCAGTTTGGCATGGAGTGGAGAGACGTTAATAATAGCACTGATGTCTAAAGGTCAAGGCTGGCTAAGGTTCCTGGTGGAATAGGAGGAGACAGGGGGTGCCTTCCCCAACCTAGAACAACAGCTTCCAATCTTGCAAAGTAAATTATATAAATAGAATTATTCTTTTTTAATAACAGGGCATCTTGAAAAGTTTCACTGAGCCCAGAGCAAACAGGAGCAGCAGGTAGTTGTGATGGACAGGAATTGCCAAGAGACCAGCAGTACTTGGGTTGAGCTCAGGTGACTGCTAGGGCCAGTAGATGAGAACTGGCCAGATAAAGGTTGATCAGCTTCAGCTCAGGTAGGGCTTTGGCAGCCAAAGTCAGTGAATGAAGTGTTACAAAGGCTAAGAGGAAGCTTGGATGAACAGGGAACTCATGGCTGAATTCCAGTGCCAAAAGGATGCACAAGTGGAGAAGGTGACATAGGATGAATAGAAAAAAAAATGCCTTGCCATACAGAGATGGAGTTAGGAAGGCCAAAGCTGAATTGGAAGATGATATCAAGGGCCATAAGAAGCACTTCTACCAGTGTTTTAGCAGCAAATATAATTAATAAGGAAACTGTGGGTATGCTGCTGAATGAGAAGGGTGTGATTCAATGACAATGGGTACAGAGAAGGTGGAGGAACTCAATGGGGATTTTTTTTTGGTCTTCTCCATGGACAATGTCTCCTAGGCCTTTGGACTTAGAGAAAAGGTTCAAGGAGGAGCACAACTACTGGTAGTGGAGAAGGACCAAGGACCAAGTCAAGGATCTCTTAGGAAATCTCAACCCTATGAGTTCGTGGGACAAAAGAGGATGCATCTGAGGCAGTTTTTTCCAGGACAAGAAAGATGTTGGTCATGGACAAACTATCACAAGAGTGAACCTAAATAGCAGCCTTCCAGTACTTATAAGTAGGCATTGAAAAGACAGAAACAAGATCTTTCCTGAGGTGTTTGATGGGAAAATAAGAAACAGTGGTAAAAGTCTGAAATAAGGGAGGTTCTGACTGTGTATAAGAAAATAAAAAAATCTTCTGTGTAAAGACAGTGAAGTGTTGGAATAGGGACTCAAGCAGATCATGGTACCTCCTTCTTTGGAGATTTTCAAGACCCAGCTGGACAAAGCCCTGAGTAGCCTGGTCTGATACAGGATTCAAGTCTGGAGATGGACTAGAGGACTCCTGATGTCCCTTTCTGACTGAGTCACTCTCTCATGCAGCTCATGTTAATCAGTGCAGTCAGGCTTTTAGTTGAAGTTCTCTAATAAAAGCTTTATTGAAATGTGAGTCCTGAAGTGAGGCTTCTCTGTGCCCCTCCCTGGAAGCAGGTGGCATTGGTCTGTGTCAGAGATACCTGCAGCTCTGCCCTGGCATTGCCGTGCTGGGTGGTGAGGTCCTGCACAAAGCTCTGACCCTGGGCTGCTTTTGCTGTTGGATGCTGATACAGCTGAAGAAAGTGCAGGTTGTCGAGGTCACTGGATCTGCAGTTTCACCTCCCTCCCTTGCCAAAGCAGCCTTCCCAGCACTAGCAGAACACTGCAAATACTTTAGAAAAGTGTTGTTGTGTACTTGTGACTTTCTGAGATGGCCCCTTGAAAATGGTGCAGGCTTCCTCATCGTCCTTCTCTTCTCTTGGCTGCTGGCTCAGCAGTTTTCTTGAAATATGGCTTTGTCCAGAGTAAAATGACCACCATTCACTCTCAAAGCTGGAGATTTTTGGCACACCTCTGTCAGGGCTATTGTGCCATGTTCTCTGCAGATATCAAAGACCGTACCAGGATGTCTGGCTTATTGTGATAGTTTAACTCAGCTAGCAGCAAAACAAGACACAGCCACTGGAAGATGCCCCCCCTCCTGGGAATTGGGGAGAGAAGAAAATTAACCCTATCCTAGCAAAAACCAGGACACTCATCCATAGTTTTTCTGCCTTAACCAACCTACTATGGTTGGTCTGTGTGTGCTGGAGTTTACAGTCCAGCTCAGCTAATGTGGAGTTGACTATACCAAAGTCTTTTCTTGGGTTGCTGGTTCAGAGGAGTCTGGGCAGACTCTCCTTGACCAGGATACCCATGGTACAACTCTGTTCATTTGTCTCTGAGACATGTTGTCTCTTGTCCTCAGCCTCCCAGCTGCCCTGTGGGAAGGTGTCACACATGTGAGCACTAATGCACATCTACAGAATGCTGCAGAGACTGTTACCTCACCAGAGAGACCCTGCAGGGACCTGATAGTCCAGGGGCCTTAATGAAGGGGCTCATTTGGCTGTTCCTACCTCCTCCTTGGGAGGCTGCTGGGAAGGTGCAGAACTGCCTACCACTGGAAACTGCCACTAATTGGACCTTATTAAAAATTTACCTCTGTTTTACAATAAAGCTGGAGCATTTATCTTCCCCCAGCAAAGCCATTAATTAACAACACAAATGGGCTACACTGCCAGGAGAACAGCAAAGCTCTGACTGTCAATACGGTGACCTCACTGCAGCCCTTCCCGCCAGCTCTGCAGGGAAAAACAGACACCCACGCAGCCCTGTGCAGGTCCACATGCAGATGAATCGCTTCTGCTGGTTGTCTTTCATGGGGTATAAGCTGTAGGATTTCCTATTTCCTCCAGGAAGGAGCCAGGATGCAAGGATAAATCCTAGAAAATAATATCTTTATTTTTAATGGGAACTAATCATATGATTGAAGCAAGCTGTCCAAGAGCTGGAGAGCATTTAAGAGCTAATGAAAAGCCCCAGGATATCCCTCTGTCCTGAGGGACATCCCCGTGGCCAGTTTGTCTCCATGGGCTGTACTGCAGCAACACCATGATTCCATCCATCACTGGATGTTGAAGAACTGTCACAAATATTTTTGCAGAGGTCATTGTCTGTTGGGTAAAACAATGTAATGTCACTATCCTATCTTGGGAGACCTGTGGGATTTTGAACACAGCCACAGGACTGGAGGATTATACTAGGAAAAACAGATCTTTCCTTCGGCGGAAGGTTCCTGCCCAATTTTCCATTGTGTTATGATGAAGCAAAATGTTTAAGTGTGAGTGTGGCTGTTGGCTGGATATTTAGTGACCAGCTCATTTTGCTGGGTGAGGTTTAGTGCTCTCAATTCTTGCATCTTGAAAAGCACGCCAGTTCTGTCTCTGTGCAAGAATCTTGGAGCTGAATCTGCAGAAGGTGCTGGGGGCTAAACCTCTGCCTGGGCTGCTAGGTGTGCCTGTGGGAACAGGGTTAGGGAGCAGCATTTTTCCTTTTTGCTGTGGCAAGCTGTTGGATCCTGAATTCCCCATTACCCTGGTAGATGGTTCAGCAACTGGAACTGGTACAATTTCATAAAAATTATAGAACGGTTTGGGTTGGAAGGGACCTTAAAGCTGTCAGGATGTTCCAACCCCCCCTGCCAGCAGCAGGGACACCTTCCATTAGACCAGGTTGCTCAAAGCCTCATCCAACCTGCCCTTCAACACTTCCAGGGAGGAGCAACCACAGCTTCTCTGGCCAACCTGGGACACTGGCTCACCACCCTCACAGCAAAAAGAATTTCTTCCTCACATCTCATCTCCATCTCCCCTCTGCCACTTTCAAGCCATTTTCCCTTGTTCTGTCACTCCCTGCCCTTGGCCAAAGTCCCTCCCCAGCCTTCCTGGAGCCCCTTCAGGTACTGGGAAGCCACTAGAAGGTCTCTCTGGAGCCTTCTCTTCTCCAGGCTGAACAGCTCCAACTCTCTCAGCCTGTCCTCACAGCAGAGCTGCTCCAGCCCTCGTATCATCCTCGTGGCCTCCTCTGGACTCGTTCTAACTGGTCCATGTCCTTCTGATGTTGGGGGCTCCAGAACTGGACACAGTACTCCAGGTGGGGCCTTACGAGAGTGGAGTACAGGCGAAGAATCCCCTCCCTCGATGTGCTGGCCACACTTCTCTCGATGAAGCCCATTGCAGGGCCATTGCATTTCCCTCCTAAATACAATGGCCCTTCTCCAGGGAAGGGGACCTTAACCATGTTTATCAATATCTAAAGGATGGGTGTCAAGAGGTTGGGGCCAGACTCTTCTCAGTGGTGCCCAGCGATAGGACAAGGGGCAACGGGCACAAACTGGAACATAGGAGGTTCCACTTAAACATGAGGAAAAGCTTTTTTACTGTGAGGTTGCCAGAGCCCTGGGACAGGCTGCCCAGAGAGGTTATGGAGTCTCCATCTCTGGAGATGTTCAAAACTCACCTGGATGCAGCTCTGTGCAACCTGCTCGAGGTGACACTGCTTTGGCAGGGGGGTTGGACTGGATGATCTCCAGAGATCCCTTCCAACCCCACCATGCTGTGATTCTGTGATCCTCCACCCCATTTGCAAACTGGCATTGCTCTTAAAGAGCTGCCTCCTGTTCTGCAGACAAGTGTGGAACAATCTAGTGCTCCGCTACAGCTGTCTCTACAAACTGCAGCCCCCATGGCTGTGTCTTTTTAGCTTGGGGTGGGAAGGGAGTTAAATTCCTCCAGTTGCAGAAGCAGTTGTGGGAGGGACGATGTGAACCAGGTTTCCAATTAGGTGCAGCACTGTGGCACCTGTCTGAATGTGACATGATAATACACCTGCTAAACATTATAAGAAGCTTCAGAGACTCAATGTGACACATGCAAAGCAATAGCTGGAGTTTAGTCAACACTCCATCAGTTAAAAGTCTATATTTCCAATTATCTGTGGACAGTTTGCCTTCAAGGATAATTGGCTTCCTGCAGCTTTCTCGAACAGATGTCAGGGAGCTCCTTCTCTTCCACAGAGGAAAACCTGGAAGGGTTTATAGCGTACAATACTGTGGAGGTGTCAATGTCAGAGGCAAGGTGGGATTTGGGGAAAAATTAGGTGCAGAGCTTCGCAGAGGCACAAACCTCTAAAACCTGAGGGGTGTTAGTTACCCCATCCTGCTCATAAACTTTTGGGCTTGGAAGCCTATGCAGTGAAGCAGACCTGTGGCAATATTCCTGTCCCCTGAGGAGGCTGAAAGGAGACAGGCAAAGGAAGGTTTGGTCATGAAACCTTGGCACAAGATGGACTGAAGAGACATCCTGACAGGATGACTACCCTGTCTCCCTTCTTGATGCCACCCTTGGAGGCCAGGAGGAAGAAGAGGATATTTCATTTGAAAATGGGTATTTGAGGAACTGCAATAACAGCGCAGTTCCGTGCAGTCCTGTGCGCGCGCCTGGGGAAGTCTCCAAGCCACCAGGCAGACAAACACAGTCTGACTGACTCTACTGACCGTTCACCAGCTCCAGGATGCTCACGTTGACATCCAACAGGTTGTCAAATCTGCAATGGACAGGCTGCACAGTCCATGCAGAAGAACTGATAGAGAAAGCAGGAAATCACAGGTGAGGGAGGACAGTAGAAAATGCCCAAACTCCAGTAAGAAAGTGAAGCTTAAGAACTTTTCTTGAAAAATTTAAGTATTTGAGTTGAAAATTGAGTTCTTATTCTAAAATACTGCTGCTGTGCCTTATGGGAATTGTAATTTCACCACTCCATGCTCTTGGTTTCCTCTATTGACAAGTCTTGTTGACTAATCTGCAGCTTCTAAAAGCCACTGGACTTCTCCTCCGAACTGTGTCAAGTCAGACACAGTGGCCTTTGTGAGTGTTGTGAGATGTAAACCTGCTCCAAACAGAATGTCCAAAAAAGCCCAAAAAAAGAGGGACAGCTGGAGGCACCCCAGGATGACTACCATGCAGCACTTTGGCTCTGTTTCTGAATTTAAAAGTTTGAGATTCAGTTCCTGGACTTTGTTTCAAAGATGAAATATTCTGCAGCTTCCAAGGGAAAATGCCACTTCCCTGGTAGAAAAATTTATAGCCCAACACTTTCTTTTTTTCCTTTGGAAATAAGTTGTGATTGTTTTCTTTCTTTCTTTCTTTTTTTTTTTTTCCTAACCTACATTTCTAAGCCATTTACACAGTGACATCTGAGACTGTTCCTCCAACACAGCTGGAGAAAGGCAACTTGTGGATGTGAGGGTTTCCCCAAATGACCTTGGGAAGGCTGTCGTACCACTGCAAAGAGGACCCTGCAGCATGTGCTGGGAGTTCCGTTGCAGATTTGGATGTCATTGCAGGCTTCCTGAGATGTGATGGAGGGATCTGGCTGCTATGGGCATGGGGAAGGGTGACAAGAAGTGCATGAGGTACAAGAAAGAGCCCCAGGCTGTGCATACCCACAGGGTGCTGGAGCAGCTCTGCCTGAACATGGGCCTTTCATCAAAGGAATGACAAACTCATTTGTGAACGATCTCTCTGTACATCCTACACCTGAGGTATCAGGTTTTGACACAGTACAGTGTATATTTGACTGTCATCTCTGAGGAGCTCAAGGCTGCTGCTCATCTGCAGTTAGACGGAGAACCAGGGAAGCACGTGGTGCTTCAGTGCATGAAGGTAACCACTAAATATACCAGTTCTTAGTAATGCTTCCCTGTCCTGGTTTCACTAGGATAGAGTTAATTTTCTTCTTAGTAGCTAGAAAGTGCTGTATTTTGGTTTCAGTGAGGGATTTGTTATCAGAAGAATGTTAATAGGGTACAGGGTCATTGTGTTT
The DNA here is from genome assembly GCF_000700745.2 of Antrostomus carolinensis. Lineage (NCBI taxonomy): Eukaryota > Metazoa > Chordata > Aves > Caprimulgiformes > Caprimulgidae > Antrostomus > Antrostomus carolinensis. The sequence continues at coordinate 36,305 of NW_010305841.1, forward strand.
GTCTGGTCTGTGAGTGCAAAGGACTGAGAGGGGGAAAGTGTAGTAATTAGCAAAACACAGAATTGGCATTTGGATGTGCTAATGGGATATTCCAGATCATATCACATCATGTTCAGTGTATTAACCAGGGTTGACCGGAAAGCAGGGGGATTCTCTTGGGAACCACTTGGGCTCGCTCTTCTGGCATTGCAGTTTTGGGTTTGGGGTTCCTTTTCACTCCTCTGGGATCACTATTGGTGGGTGGTGAGCAATTGTTCTATGCATCACTCATTTTTATATATATATTATTATTATTATCATTATTGTTATCATTACTATTTTAACTTTATTTTACTCCAATTATTAAATGGTTCTTATCTCAGTCTACACATCTCTTTACCGTTACCCCTCCAGTTCTCTCCCCTGTTCCCTGGGTAGGAGGGGGACGGGGGGGTGTGAGAGAGAAGATGTTTGGTGTTTGGCTGCCAGGCAAGTTTAACTACCACATTCCCATAAAGGTGGGTATGAGACAGTGGCCTGAGCCACAGTCAGCAGCATCACCCCTAAGCAGGCAAAGGAAGGGTAAGAACACGTGTGAAGGCCCCTCGCACAAGCTGGCCCCCAGCTGGCTCTTGACTTGCTGTTGTGTCTGAGGCACCTGGTATTGGATGACACTGGTCTGTGTAGCAGCTTCATGGTCTCCCTTTGCAGTCTGAGCAAGATCTCTGCTGTCCCCTGTCTTTGTCAGCACTGTCCTGTGTTCTGACTGCTGCTGAACTGCTAATGAGCAAGTAATTGGGTCCATGTCAGCAAGATAGTAATAACAGGGACCATGGTCTGCATGTTCCCAAGAGGAGGAGCAGAGGGAGGGCAGCACTCTGGTCTCTGGCTGTGGCTCAGAGCAAACCAGAGATGGTGATTATTTGCTATATATGACTTACTTCTGACCACCCAAATCACGATGCTTTGTCCCTGTTCCTCACCTGGGTGCTTCACCCGGTGACTGGGAACAGCCCTTTGCTGGCAACAGCACCCAGGCTTCACCCAAACAGCTGCAGGGCTCCGTGTGGGCATGTCCTTCCCCAGCACGAGTCTGTACTGGGCTGTGGCATCTTTGCCCTGAATTTTACCCTCTTTGGGTGTTTCCTCCTTCTGTGAAGACAACAACTGCATGGTGTTAGTGACCTGACTGCAAAGAGCAGGCAGCCTGTCGAGGAAGATCTGTGTGCAGATTATTCACAACTGATTTTTTTGCTTCCATCTGCCTGACTCTACCATCTGGGATGATCTTCATTCCTGCAGGATACCAGCAAGGCTCCTGGGCCTGGCTCTCACTCCAATTCATCAACAGCAATAACACAATCATTACATAGCAGCTCACTTACGCGGGCATTTTGGCTTACCAGCATGGTGACACCAGACGTTATTACCCTATAAACCCTCCTGTGTAGATAGATGTGTGATGACTGGATTAAGTGTCCCCAGCCTGCCTCCCATGTGCTCTGCCCGTAGCAGTCCCATCCTGTCCATTCTGCGGCAATTCAAAGCTTTTCTCTGCTGTGTTAGAACAGTGGTGTTGAATTTAATGTGTCTTCTCTCTCAGCAAAGGGGCTCATGCAAAACCAGAATTTCCCTTCCCATTCTTTGCCTATTTTTGCACTAGGACAGTAACATTTAGCCAAGTGAAGTGCCCTTAGTTGTGTGATCAAGCTGCCTCTTGTTCATGGTCATGTGTTTAGATAAACCCAGGTGTTTCCATAAGAAACCTATAAAATATTCTTGACAAGTAACACAGTGCAGCACAGCTTGATAAATTAAAAACCCACCACTGAAAAACACCGGGAAACACTTTGTGGCTGGTTTTTCCTGTTTGGGCCATAAGAGACTGAGTTGAGCTTTCTCTATCAATATGGGAAATCTTTATTTCTGACGCCAGGGCAAAGCTAAGAAGGCTCAGCTTGCCTGTGAATTAAAAGTTTTCTGTGGGCAGGAGCTACAGACATAACTGATAATAACTAGAGCTGTGGCTCCTAATCAAGGAAAACAGGAGCTGTGATGGAATAAAGCACTTTAGTTCAATACGTGGGCACTTATTTAACCATTTTCTTGCTCTTCCCATTCCCATGTCCTGTCCCATCTGCTCTGTGGATGGGAAGAGCAGGCAGTGCTGTCCCGCTGGCTCTGTCCCCCAAGGGTCATACACAAGAGTCCCTCGTGGGACTTTGTTTTGCAGAGGGATTTGGGATTTAGAAATTGGGGCTCTCTGGAACTATGGGTACACCAAGAACACTTTGAAACTCCTCATGCAGCTGTGTCTGCATGGGGCTCATCTTCCTGGGCCTGGTGCAGGCATGTCCAGGTGAGCTGGTCACCCAGGACTTTGTCTTCACAGTCCAGACCTGGGGTATTTTATGGCTCTGCCCCAGCCTGGGCAATTTCAATATGACTTCTTTGCGTGAGCTGGGCCTGCCCCGGTGAAGGGAGGGGGCTGTCTGTGAGTGCCTATGGGTCCATGGGAGGAAGAGACCCCACAGTGGCAGAAGATACCTTGTTAAACACTTGATGGAGAGATGCTCTGGAGAGGGAGTTATTGTCTTCCCTGCTCTGATGGTTGACTGGAGGCACCTATAACATGAGCTCTCGTGCCAGTCCTGGTACCGCCCCGTACAGCACATTCAGAATTCAAAGTGGATAATCAAGGAAGTATTTCTAGCCATACTGAAGTATCATAGAATGGTTCTAGAGATTTTGGTTAAAACAGCTCCTCAGAATCCCAGAACTGCCTGGATTGGAAAAGCCCTTTAAGATCATCAAGTCCAACCATTAACCCAACACTGATAAGTCCCCGACTAACCCATGTCTCTCAGCACTGTGTCTACACAATCACTCCTTCTCCTGGAGTCTCATGGTCCCAAGGAGTTATGGTGCCAGGCAGGTAAAGGTTGTGTTTGTTCCAGGCTACTGGAGTAGGAGGAAGAGATGATGGGCACCATCTCTCAAACCATCCTTTCATGGATTCCTGGCCCTTGGAGATGTTTCACACCCATGCTTGAGCCACCGTTGCCTGCCATAGCAAGCCTTGTTCTGCAAAGATGTAATGGACACTGAGACCATCGCTGTTTAGCTGAGGATTGAAGTTGCAGTTGCTCCCAGGAAAGCACTGCAGCACTCCAGGGGAGAAAAGTATGACCCCTGGGGAAACACAACCAAGCTGCATCCAGCTTTATGCAAATTCCTTTAGGCTTCACCAGTGTTACTTCTAATTCCTCAGGTCCTTGCACCCTGGACTTCATGGGGTTGTGCTAACATAACTAGAAGATTGTTTTGGGAGTATGAAGCTGTCTAGAGCTAAAAAGATTTTTTTTCACAAGCGAAAATAAAAGACTCAGACAAATTGCTAATATTTGTACTGACCCACAGATAAAACCAACACCATTCCCCAAGTCTAATTATGCTTGGAAAGGGCCAGGTTTTCTTCATTTTTCACAAATCTGATGGATAGTGACTTAAATGTTTCTACTGGGAGGATATAAAATAAAAACAACTCTGATGTTAATAGCTATTTAGTAAATCCAAATGCTGTGATTTTAGAAAATAAAATTCAGAAATTAACTCAGAGTGCTTCATAGTATTTTGGAGTGCTAAAGAGAGCCTCTGGCAAACGTGGAGAAAAATAATCTCAAAGCTTAGTGTAGGATGGGCTTGTAAATACCGCTGCGATCCAGAGCTCTGACAGTGGCCTCTTTCTGCACTGGGCTGGTGGTGGAAGGAGAAGTGGCTCATTAGACACTTCCAGATTAACTACAGTCATCACCATTGCTGGAATACAGTGTCAGCACCTGGGGGTTGTTAGGTCTCCTTTGGAAAAGACATATATTTTTATTTCCAGTTTAGTAAGTAGTGCAGCTAACCTCAGATTACCTTTGATTCCTTGTATTGATAATCTCCAAGGCCCAAACACACACGAACTGCTGAAGTCCAACAAAAATACTCTTTAAGGCAAGGATCCATTCACAAAGCATTCTTGTCCACAGCTGGGCAAACAAGATTTTTGTGGGCCAATAAAGCCATAATTTTGGGTTGAACAGAGTTTTTCATGCCAGAGAATGTTTAATTTGTGTTGTGTTGGGGAATTTTTTTTTAACAATTTCTTTTTAAAACTACTTAAAAACAAAAGAACGGAGCTGCAGGAAAAAAACCTGCTGTGCAGAAAAACTGTAAAATTTTAGATCTTGGGGGTATTTTAAAAACTTCATCTTTTCACTCGAGCAATTTGACAGCTTTGCAAACTGTTTACATCTACACTTTACATATATATTTTCTGGGGGAAAAAATTGTCTTCAGCCAAAATAACTAACTGATCTGTAGCTATGTTACAGATGGATCCAGTAATGGTAATGCTGTGTGATAGATCGGGCTGATGTTTCCCATGCCAACCGTCTTCCTCTAGATGACTGTATGTTTGTTTTGGAAGTTTCATAAAAAAACCCAGTTCATCTGTTCTTGAAAATGGGGCCAAGGAAAGAAAAAATAATTCCTTTACACGTTGCTCTTTTTAACAGAGTCCCATGGATCCTGGGTATTAGGGATGATCTAACTTTCGCCCACCCTGTGGAAACCGAGTTTGCTTTAGTCTAGTTGGAAATTCTTGAAAAATCTCATCCTAAACAAACTGAGCAGGAGTTTGTTGGTGATCACAAGCTAAACTCCACGAAAATCCCATTTGCACAAAACACGATCTATGCCTTCACAATTTCTTCACAGGATGCTGTAGGGTCAGCGTGTCCTCAGCTTGTCCCTTGTCAGCACCAGCCTTGCTGGTTCTGCATGGTGGAGGCTGATGAGCTTCTCCCAGCACTGTCCTGGGACAGATGTGCTGCTGCCTGACCTGGCCCAGCCGTGGATGTTCTCTCAGCTGAGTGTGTGTAATGCTAGAGCCAAAACCTTGCTGGAGGTGAACTGATGCTGAACCTCTTATCTCTTTCCTGTCCGCTGTTGAATTGCAGTTGTACCTCCCAGATGCATCTCCCTGCCCTCTGTTGTGATGCCTGGGCTATTCCTGAGCAACCAAGCCTCAGCAGGAGCCACCTGGTAGGTTTGGCTGACCTGCCCAGTATGTGGTTTTTAACTGTCCTCAGGCATGGCTCACCAGGGAAGTTTCTGGGACAACCGTGTGATTGTGCTAAAATGGAACCTAAAGGGCTGATGGATCCCAGGAGAGTCCTCATCTCTGCACCGCAGTCTGCAGAGTGGCCTGGAACAGATGATTTATCCTGGTTTCCCTTGTGATATCCCAGAATCACAGGTGAGAGGGTGCAGCCAGGCAGGTTTGGTTCCTGTATATGAAATCAAGCAGCTGCTGGTCTTCCCTGGACCGGACCCCAGGGCTCCAGCACCTCCATGGTTCACCTGTTCTTAGCATCAGCACTCCCATGACACTGCTTGGGTGAGACTGTTTTATATCTGCATAGCTTAAGAGTAAAGGGAGGGAAGGCAGCACCACGGGTACCACCTGAGCTCTGGTATCAGATCTCAGCTGTAACTTCTGTCTCTGCCTGTCCCAGCTGCAGCCTGGCTGTGGAACTCTAGAGCTGACAGATTGCTCCCATGTAGCACTGGCTGCAGAAACTGAGCTATTTTCATGCTCTAGAACAGACTCTGGAGGAGTTTTGGTCCTGACAGTGAAGTGAAGCAGGAGGCTGGTCCTGCTGCATCCTCCCAGGCAGGAGCTGCTCTCTGCATCCCCTCATCCCAGTGAGAGTAAAGTCAGCAGCCATCATGTCCACTGTGACTGCAGCCACCTGCCCACAAGGCCAGAGGTGGGCAGAAAGCTTCTGACCTCAACCAGGGCAAGAAGGAAGCACAATGCTGCAGAAGCTGCTGGACTGCAGCATCCCTTTAGATGGAGAGCAGTCTTCATAAGCTTCAGCTAGATGATAGTCATCAGACTCTGACACAAAGGAAACCTTGGGAGGGGACTAAACCCAGGAGAAGCAACCCTTAATCCTAAAGAGTGAGACTGCAAATGTTGACAAAGAACCAATTTTGAAACTATTTTAATTCAGAGGGAAATCTGGAGAATCTGTGCTAATTCAAGAGAACAAAATGGCCTGAAACATAGTGTTTCATTTCTTTAAAAGCTCATCTTAAAATTAATACAGCAATTAAGTAATCATTAAAGTTGGGTATTCCTTGAAAACACTTTCTTTGAAGCCTCCTTCCTATGTAAGGAACAATTTGAATCCTAGATTTAACCACAAAACTCAGCCCTGGCCTTTAGCTGTGCAAGTGCAGTGGCACATCCATAATATAACTTTTTTGTATGTTTATGAGTATAAACATTTAGTACATCAATTTATAAAAGACAGACAATATGTGAAACCCCTTTCCCTGGGACTACAGAGTGTTTGAGCTCTGTGTGAGAAAAATAAAAAGAATATATAGTCAATTTATTTACCTTAGACAACAACAGAGCTGTGGCAATTTGAAGTCCTTGTCATTTGGGGAGCTCCAACAGGGTTTCTTCATTATCTGTGCTAAACTGTGATCTTTCCCAAATTCTGGAGTGACTAGAAGGAGCACGTGCAGATTTGTTCCATGCCAGTAACATACCAGGAAAAAGTTTATTTAATGCAGAGAAGATGAAACTTTGCCTTATCCATCACTGCTGTTCAGAGGAAAATAAAGGTGCCAATTGATTTTGTGTTAGAAGGTAATTAATTGTTGTGCAAAGCCTGGTTTAGAGTTTAAAGGCCACATCACTACAGCTAGGACCTCTGGCTGTGTCAGCAGCATCTGGCAGCTGAGAAATGTGAAGAAAGGAGCAGAGTTTGCCCTGAGCAACTAGTCTGTGTACTCCAAAAATAGGCAGAATTCACAATAAGGTGATGAAGGATGGAGTGAAAACCGAGGAGGTATTACAGCACATAGCAATAGGACCTGGAGGATTAATTCTCTGCCATGCCAGTGCTCAGCACCAGGTTTCTCCTGATTTACACCAGCAAACTGAGAGGAGAATTGCAAGCAGTTATCCTAGCAGGACCAAGACCCAGGCTTTCCATGACCAACTTTTGCTGGTCTTTGGTGACCCCAGGATTGTGATGCTGATTACACCCATGGTTTGCATGATGCCAACACTGCAGCAGAGATCGGAGCATGGATTCTCTGCAGGCTGCTCTTGATTGGTCTCTTCATGTGAGTTGCCTGCATGTGTTCAGCTGAGCACTCCCTTGCTTCGTGCCCCATAAGAAAAGTTTGCAGGACTGAGCACTGGGTTCCTCCTCAGGCTCAGCAGGGCTGAGTAAAGAGGAGGCAGGCAGGAGGGCAAAATCTTTTTGAGGTGCACGTTTCTCTTCCCTAGGATGCTTGCTTTTCTTCAGCAGCCTGCTGTGAGCCATAACTTGGCCAAGAAGTTCTTCTACTGCCCAGAAGATGGAAGGGGAAAGGAATAAACCAGACAGAAAGGTAAGAGAATTAGTGAGCTGCCACCTGATGGTTAAAGGGACATAGGGAAGCTGGGGAGGAGTTTGTAATGAAGCAAAGGATACCCCATGTCATGGACCTCTTGTGAAAAACAGCTTACGGTTGAATGTCAAAAACTTCATAAGCAATTAAAATAATGATTGTTTGACTTACAAGGACAGGCTGAAATTTATGGCATTTCTAAACACTGCAATTAATCTGTTCAAGTTATGGTAAAACCTGAAAGAACAAACAAGAGATGAGATGATCTTCAGATGAAATTTCCTTCCTCCTACTCTAGTAGGATTAGTGTCTTCAAATTACCCCAGCTTTTGGGCTCGAAGACTGTTCTGAGTTCTCTCTTTTCCATCTCTACCTCATGTCTCAATGCCATTCTGGACATCCAAAGTACTGTCATGTGCTGCTGCATCTGGACAGGTTGGTTTGACGTGAGAGAGTCCTTCTCCTATTGCATGTTCATTGGTAGGTTTCACTTGCACAGTTAATCCAGAAGGAGTGTGGACTTCAATGCGGTTTTAGAAAAAAGATATTAAAAAATCATGTTTTGTAGTTCTGGGTTTTGATACAAAGGTTCTCATGGCCACATGTTGGCTGGAGGTGGTTTCTAACTACCCGAGTGAGTTACTTCATAAGCTGCAGCACTGCTGGAGGGACCTGTCACATTACAGGTGAAGTATAAAACTGACCATCTGTGAAACTTTGCTCTAGATTCCAGAGTCTGTCATAAAACATTCTGCCTGATTAAAGCCCCCAGGAACCTCAGCTGCAGGAACCCTCCCCAATCTTCTCCCCATTTTATAAGGTGCTTGAAACCAAATGGCACCTGATTCCACCCCAGAGTGTCTGCGCCTTGGTAGCACGTGGGCTCTGCTACTTACAGAGCACAAGGACCTTAGCAACCCTTTAAAGAGTGCTTCAGCCCAAGCAGCATTTTTTTCTGAATAGGGGCAGTTCCGTAAGACAACAGGTATAACTGTCAATAACGTTGTTGACTGATAGGGCCGTTCATTTAGGAAATTAATTCAGATGTTGACTGCCTCTGAACTGGGACTTTGGATCTTAAATGCAGAACCAAGGAGAAGAGCAAAGTGAGAAGGGCAGAATCTGCAGGTTCCCCACGCAAGAGGCATAATAAGCTGCGTTCTTTTTTTTTCTGTGAAGACAGTATATTTGGGACTAGAAACGTTCAAAGCAACAACATGTCACGGACAATTTACCCTACATGATGTGCCCTGGAGTCTGGTTTGGAAAGTCATCTCAGCAAATCTCCCCTGTCGTGCTAATGGCTCTACTACTGGTAACAATGTAATGTCTTATTGATTATTTATCCATCGTTAATAGACTTATGTATTCCCAGATGAATACTCTGGTGTAACTGCAAGTGAGAACATCTGATGTTTGACTGAATGTAGGGATTGCTGCAGACACAGGATCCAGAGCCTAAAGGGTGATAAAGACCATTTTCTAGCAGATTTGTAAACAGGGAAAATCGATTGAACCAGGATCAGACTTGGAAGGGTGGGGTCCTAAAAAAGGCTGTAGCCTTTTCACTGACACCAATAAGGGTTCATAGGCTCTGAGGTCCTGTTATGGCAACTTTCTACCTGGTTTTCTCCTGTCAGACACGTTCACAGTCTTTGTGCTGTGGACATACACAGGAGGAGGATTTACATAGGCCATGCTGTCTGGGAAAGGGAACAGAGGGGAATTTATGGGGACAGAGAGGGTGTTCAGCTCAGTACTTGTAACTTGCAGGAACTCTCCAGCATTTCACAATGACCAATGAATCTTGGGGTGCAGATAATTATCACCATACATGCTCAAGGTCTGGATATTTTACAAAAGAAAAAAATTTTCCATTGCTTGCTCTCTGACCTTCATGTTCCACACCCCAAACTTACCTTTTCTAGACTTCCTTTGTATTTCTGAGGTTGGAAAATGTGCTTTGGTCCTGCAAGATGGCATCCTCTAACATCCAGCTTGCCTCTGGTCACATTCAGAAGGGCACACAACACTGGACCAGTCTCCTCTCACAGGCAGGAGCCTGACAGAGAGGGAGAGCAAAGCAACGAGCAATCTGGCACGAAGGGAGCCTCTGTAAGCAGGGTGGGTCACAGCAAGTCTGGGAGCTTGTCTGTGTCCCTCTGGTTGCCAAACATACTCTCTGGCTCTCCAGCCACATGTGGTGGCCAGGCATCTCATCACAGGAGTAATTCCTACCCATCTCTTTGACGATCCAGTTGCCTGCCCTGGTCTGTACACACCCAGGTGCTACTTCAACCACTTCTTTTGGTAAAATGTAATGCGAGCTATACATCATGTCAGCACTGTCAGGGCTGCAAATGTCCCCCTGTCCCCAGCCCAGGCAGCCCTATGGAAGAGGGATAGGTTGACTGAGATGCTCCTGGTGAGGACTAGATAGAGGCATGGATATGGACAGGGGCACAGTTTCTTCTCCAGCATGGGAGAGCCCTGGATGTATCTACCAGAGACTCAGGCTCAGCCAAAACCCTTTCCCTGCTGTTCAGAAGCGACCGTTGCTGAGCTGAAGGATCTGTATTTGTCTGCAAAGCCCATCAAAATGCATCAGGTAGGCTTTGCTGTGAGAGTACGTTGCCTGGGCAGCTCGGATACATGAAAAGGTTGTACAGCGCTGTAAACACAAAGCTACATTTGTTCAGAGGCAACAGACTCTGTATTCCATCACTCTCTGTCACTGCTGTTCTGCAGAAGGTTTATTGTAGAATGGATGGATCACCATGGGAGTGGGATATTCGCTCTCTGAGGAGTGGTCTGTGTGTATAGTAAGTCACATTCTCAGGGTTGAGGAGGATTACAACATGTGGTAATGCAAGGCACTCTCTAAGGAGAAGATGACAGGGAAAAGGAGCACAAGGTGACCTGGCTAGCTTCCCCTTTGATTTAATTGCCAATCACTTTGTTCAGCACACCATGCTGCAAGCACTACTCAGTCTGGTGGGTGTCACTTGCCCAAGACTGCCAGCATCAGGATGTCCCCTCCATCCTTAGGCTGCTTTGGTGGACAGAGAAACTCTGGGTGCTGGTGGGTCATCCTTTAGGCTGGAGTCTTGGAGTTATTAATGCCCATTTACTCTCCCCTGTGCTCTGCTGTCCGTCCTCTCCTGTTGTGCATTGCTCCCTCAAGACTTGCTGGCAATCCCCTTGGCTCATCTGGAGACAGATGTAGCTCTATCTTGGGGCAAGTCTGGGGCCTCTGCATTTTTTGGGTCTTTTCTGCTGTGTCCTGGTGACTCTATGTGAGCTGGTGCTGTCCCTTTCACAGGCACCTACAGAGCAAAGGGAGTTGTGCCACCGCAATTGCAGGCACCAGTGGGTATTTAGGGCAGCTGCACCTCTGAAAGCTGCTGCTCTCATGAGACAAAACAGGGCATGACCCCCCATTGTTCTCCTGAGTCCCAAGGACAGCTATCAGTCATCCCAGCTGAGGAGCAGTCTGATTCCCCACAAATTACATAAATCTGGGTGAGATAGGGCTGATTGATTTCTTAAATGGTGCCACCATCAGAAAGGTCTTGAGGAGAGACAAGGTCTTGAAAGGCCACCAGTGGGCTATGCTCAGCAGGGGGAATTGCCTAGTGGGGTCAGCACAGTTCTGCCTTTTGAAATTGGGTCTCAACAGGGCCAACTGTTGCAGCAGAAAAGCAAAGAGGAAAGAGAAGTCAAAGTTTCAGGACTGGTCTTTGGTTTAGGGAGCATTTTAGCGGGTATGTCCCACCATGTGACTCAGCAGTGCAGAAAGGAATTCTCAGAAAACCTGTGCAGCGGATGAAGAAATGACCAACACCGAGATGTCTTCAGGCATCAGGCATCAGCACTTTATTGAAGCTTTGCACTGCTTAGACATCCTTTTTTCCTCCTCCATGCCCCAAGCACGTGGCATTCTTTCACTTTTGATTTGTTATCCCTTATCACACATGCGCCTAAAAAATTGTTGTGATTGGATAATTCCACCTGTTCATGAGCCACTCTTTTACTTCTGACTGGTTACTAATTACAGCTCACAACCCACCGTTATCTTGCCTCATACACATTCTTTCTTGTTTTTTTTTCCTCTTTGTTTTACTTTTCACTCAAGGTCAGGAATTAGTTTCTCAAGGCTGAGGCCACCTGCAGCTTCAGCTCTTAAAGCACCAACAAACCTGGGTGCCAGATTCAGTGGGTCTGTAGGTCACTGCTCTAAATAAAAAGGGAGAGTGTCCACCAAACTTGATTTAAAGGAGTGAGAAGAGTTGTGAAATACCATGCGACCTATGTGCTAATAATACCAGCTCCCTTATCTGTGTGTATTGTTCCCTACTCTTAAATGTCACAGCCACAGACCATTTGTCCCACAAACTTCTACATCAGTTGGTGTGTTGCTTGGATGGTGTTAAAGAAGCAGCTTTGTAATACTTTATCTCTTTTGGTTGCCTCAGGCCTTTCCTTGCTGTATACATTAGTGCTCAAATAGTCCCTGTGGGGCTTTCAGCAACGCACTTCCCATTGCAGAAGGTTTTATCCTCTTCTGCCAGGAGAGCAGCATCACTGTGCCATGGGCACAGTGACATGTTCCAGGTACCCAGGTCACAAGGTCCCCTTGGATTTTTATTCGGAGACATGGAGGATCTAGTTCTTTATAAGCAGATCTTTCAAAGCACTTTACTAGTTTAGTATGCAAGTGTCTTTGACACCAGTGCAGGTGCGAATACTCGGCTGTTCTGCACATCATGGTGTGAAGCTGGTCATCCATCCCACATGATCTGAGACCACTTGATAGCATCTTACTTCAAGTCACTTGTGAAGAAGCAGATGTGATCCTGTGGGAGGAGCAGGGACAGATTGTTTTTTTCCCAAACCTGTGTTCAACATCATAGTCACAAGAATTTGCAGATTCCTTTATGACACAGGCTGATTTCCAGGCAACTCCAGCCTGCTTACTGAATAAGAAAGGGATTTTGTGTAAAAAGCAATGAATAATCATATGATTAAACTCAACCTCCTAAGAAGTATTCACAAGAGGCCTTACTGGTGATTATGCAGGCAACCTCGGGTTTAATTACTGATTGGCTTAGTAATCTTGTATTGAGTATGGGGTTGTGTGTGTGCCTGTGAGTGCGTGAACGGATGAACAAGCGCATCCACGTGTGTCTATTTGCCTATGTGTCCACCTCCATGTACATGTGTGAAAGTTTTCAGAGTTTTTAAAGACTAGAGGAAAGGCCCAGACATCTCTCGGTACTGGGAGGGTGCAGCATTGTGTAGGCAGTGTTTGAGTGTCACCTTGGTCTGCTCTCATCCTCTCTGCTGACCAGTGATGGGGAGAGTAGATGATGGCTCCTCCAGGATAGGAGAAGAAGAGAGACCCCAGGATGTCAAGACTGTGGTGGTTCCTGTTAGATCTTGTGGCAGGGGAGGGTGAGGTTGGCCATGAGGAAAAGGTTCTTGAGGCAGAGGGGGGGGGAGCACTGGAACAGGCTCCCCAGGGAGATGCTCATGGCACCAAGCCTGACAAGATTCCAGCAGCATTTGGCCAAGGCCCTCAGGGACATGGTGTGAATGTTGGGCTTGTCCTGTGCAGGGACAGGAGTTGGACTCGATGATCCTTGTGGATCCCTTCCAACTCCCAACATTATGTGAAGCTATGATTCTATGATCTTTCAAAGCTGGACGACACCCCTCAGCTGTGGTCTGGCTGTGGTTCTGCTTACTTTCCAGCACCACAGGACAGACCAAGGGTGTTTCTCAAGGAGGTGAAGTCTCTGTGAAAGACAACAGAGAGAATAAAAGGAAAATGTACCTATACATCTCTTTAAAGGATGAAGTAGATTTGTAGACTCTTATCTTGCCTGCCTCTTGATGTCACATTAAGACTCAGCTCTGCTGTGAGCAATAACTGAAGCTTTTGAATCTTCCTAGCACAGTTGAAAGGACTGAAAACACATGTTTGAGTTGCTAATTAGAGCCTGAGCCACGGTCTGTTGTACAAATCCTGATCACTCTCCTGTCGCTAGCAACAGAAACCAAAGCAATCCCTTCCTGTACATTCCACATTTTCCCTGAAGAGTGGCTCTGGGATCCTTTGCTGATCTCTGGCGTGGTGTTTGTTCAGTTGCAACTGGACAAACTTTTCCCCTCTGTTGCAGTGGATGGGAATTCAAAATGCAATTAACTGGCTGCCCAGGCAGGGAGCCTGATATTTGTGTCCTGGCCAGTGCCTGTCCCCCACAGCCAGCCAGCCAGGAGCAGATTTCTCCCAGAAGCTCCTGCATCTCATCAGAGACCATGGAAACCCAGGTTCTCCTGTGAACAAGAAAATGTGAGTTCCCCACATCAAGAGCTGCCTTCAAGTGACTTCAGGACCTCATCTCAAGCCCTGTAGCTCCTGTCCCCATGCTTATATAAGTCTCTAGTAGAGTAGCTTACTTATTGTGAAGCACCCTCTCTTCTTCCCCCATCTGCCAAGATAATGTTAGGGCTGACATCCTCCCACAACTTCTCCATGGTACCTGCCATGAGAGCTCTGGCTGCTTCCCTATTCCTGCCACTGATGCTAGTGGGAGCTGGAGCACACCATGGCCTTTCCACACTGCAAGAGACACCTGCCTGTGCAAAGAACACAGCTGCACTCAGAAGACCATGCCATGCATGTCTGAGAAGGAAACAAAGCTGGAAGGTCCTTGGGCAGGACAAGGGGTGATCATTGCTGCTGTCCTGAGCACCAGGCCCCGGCAAGTGCTTATTGACAAGGATGTACCAAGCATTTGAAAAGCAAGGAGGCTGTGTGTTGTTTGTAGTACTCCCATTGTATCAGTGGTTCATGTGATGTTTGACAGCAGAAAATTAACTGTTCTGCCCTGCATGGTTCTAGGCTTACTTGGACCTGGATGCCAGGGAGAAGTATGTTCTTATGGTATTCCTCACTGCAGAGGAAGGCAGTGGTGTCCAAGACAGTCCAGCCCAACTTGGCAGCAGTGCTATGGGCGTGCTTGAAATCAGGACTGAGATCCACTGGGACATCCTAAACCAGTTCAATCTCTGCACACCCCATTCTCATGTGCTGCACCCAGACTCTTGACAGACAGGAGAAGTAGTGCAAGGTGTGGCCCAATCTCTCTTCTCCAGATTGCCTCAGCCACCTACTCAGGAGAGAGAGGAGAAGGTGACTTCATGGACCGGCCAAGGGGCAGTTTAGTTGCACAGCTGAAATACAAGAATATAGATTGGTCACCTGGATAAATAATACAGTCAACATTGGAGCTAAATTTGCTAAGGAACCCCACTTTTACTGTGCAGTAACTGCATTTACTCAGTAATTTAACATGAGCATCTTTTCAGGTCAGATCTTCCATACGACACTATAAAGAAAATCAGGAAGCTTGAAAATCTTACAAAAATCTGCAAATTCACTCCTTCATCAAGAAGCAAAGTGCACAATCAACAGTGCATTGCTTCTATGTAGATATATCAAATTCTGTCTGTCTGAACACACACATTCAGTTTTGAGGGCAAACAAGAACACAGTGCAAATCTGTGTGCTTTCTGTTTGCCTTTACATTTAATACCCATTTCTCAGCTCTTTAGTATCTGAAATATATTTCACCTTCGCAGCCCATCTCCAAGGACCAGACATGCATTTATGATGACACTTTTGGGAGTGCGGAACCTGCTGTTAGAACAGTTGAATTGAAAGGGATTTATTAAATATATCAAGAACAATTGATTAAAGTCATTTGAGGGGAAGTTTTCTTGGACTGATACAGAAGAAATAGATACAAAAAGACGATCAGCAACTGAAATCCAGGAAGTGCCCAAGTACAAAAAGACCTTTCAAAGATTAAAAGGACAGCAAGCACAATATACAGCTCTTGGGATCAGGGGGAACGTCCTACCAGGTGGCTGCCATTAATTTTTTGGGGCTTTGCTCTTCTTTGGGAAGACAACAATGTGTTCTTAGCCCTGAACCACTCTAGAAACCAAGGAGGTGTCCACATTTGGCAGGGTTCCATATTGCCATGAATTCATGGAGATTGTTTTGGAGGTGTTTGCCCATTTATCTGTATTGCCCACTAGCAATTCTCAAAGCTCCTATGGGGTCCCCAACATGTAGAGGAAGCATCTAACAAAACACCTCTTGCGCTTCGTAGTCAGAGGGTTTTGATAGCTTATTCTTTCATTGGTTGCATTGCTCTTTACTTGTCCTGGACAAGTTGCAGGTCTTCATTTTGAGCAGTTTCTAAAGACAGTTTGTGATTTGATGCCTGCAAATTTCAACGTTGTTTTCTCCTTTAGGCCATGCAATTTATGTCATTTCAAGAGTGCAAATCCAATTTGGAAAACAAACTAAAACCGATTAAAACAAACCTTTATAATTCCTGTAAATGTACTGGCCACAGTTACACATGTTTGTATTATGTATTTTGGAACTGAGAGGGCTTACAATAGAGGCAGAGGCATTATTCACCCAGGGCTTATCTCATTCACAAGGCAGATAAATGTTTGACTTTTGATTTCAGGTGAAGGACACACTGCAGAACCAGATCAGTCTATCTCTATAGCTTTGATTCATGAGCCAAAGAAATATGTATTTCATCATTCAGGCTAAACTTCTTGGGATGTTTGAGGAGAATCACAGAAATTTAGTCCAAATAACACAGCAAGCATGTCCTAATTATTTTTACTGGAGAAGCATTGTCTCCTATCAGTCTTGGTCCCCTCCCCCTGTTAAATGCAGAATCTTTTCCAGGAAAATGGACACTACTCTTCCTACCCAGGTCATAAGTGGAAGGGAATTTGTAGGTATAACACATCACAAACCACTGTGCTCTGCGGTGTGTTGTAGCAGGAGGAGCTGGAAGAGATTTACCCCCCAGGCTGATGCAGGAGGCTGCTGCTTTCTGCAGCTGGTCACACACAAAATCGAGCCCCAAAGTCTGAACCACAGCAAGAGATTTCTGCTCTGGCAAGTGGTGAAGGTGGCCTGTGCCACTGAGAGCTGTCTCCTGGGACCTTCAGGACTGACAGAGGAAGCCCCCTTTCCTGTAACAGGGTCTCAGACCTTTAAATTGCAGTATGGGGTGGTATGTTTCATGGAAATGGGCCGCAAAGTGACTTTCAAAAAAACCCCAGGTATTCCTATTGCCAGGGGAGCTGCTGCTGCTCTGAGTTCCTGAAAATCTGTAGCTCCGACATGTGAAGGTAACCTGACAGGGAGTGAGTAGGGAAGGGCTTTATTCTGCCCACATTTTACAGCTCGGAAATGCCAAGGCTTCAGCTCTCCTCTTTGCTGCTTTTATTGCAGGGAATTGCAAAAGGGGAAACTTCTCCCTGAACAGATGGGGTAGGGTTTGTCCCACACAGGAATGTTCTCTAGTGCCAGTGAGATTTTGCAGCTAAAACTTATTTAAAAATGACCATACCCAAAGCCTAGAGGGTTTTCCATAGTGGAAGGTCAGGAGTCTTTTGCTCCTTATGATATTTGCTTTGTGACAGATTCAAGGTGCTGTGAACTCAAAGGAGTTTGCCATTACAAAACACTTCATCAAGAACACTTCTGGAGGTGATGAAGTCAGGCTTTGCACAGCTTGTTTTCTATCTGGTTCTATCCCCCAACTCAGATATTAATGCTAATAGATTAGGGAGAGATTGAGCGGGATCAGATAAATATATTAACGCATCATCTGTATACAGCATTAATGCAAAGCTCTTTGAGCCCTTATAATGCTGGGGATATTTTCATTTTTGGCATGTATTAGATGCCAAACATCCAGTTGCAAAATCACATGACAAGTGAGCAAGATGTTCTTTTATCACTTTTCTGTCCAGGGAAGTGACTGAATATGAGGCTTTTTGCTGCTACCTGGGAGAAAGAGGTTAAAATAAAGCCAGTGCCAGACCAGGGACCTGTCTGGCAGCTGTGAAGCCAGGACTCAAGACATGCTGACCTGCCAGGACATCAAATTGCATCAAATTTGCACAGTTTGTTCCTTAGGATTTTCTAGGCTGAGTTTCTATCTCCAGAGCAAGGGAAGAGAATCAGAAATTTGCAGTCTGGCATGCCTTGCAAGCTAGTTAGTGAATGCGGTCCCAGGCATGTGCTCCAGCAAAGGTCTGAGGGGCTGGACTGTCCCCAGTGTCCAGCTTGGAGGATGGTGCTGTGTGTCAGATGTGAGTGGAAAGGGTCTGGCATGCTCATTTCCAGTGCAAACTCTTATCACTGCAGGGCAATGAGGTCTCATTCCTACCTACACACAGCCTTACCAACTTCACTGGACACCTTCCTACAGGTACCAGTCATGGCCTCTCACCATGGCTCTGTGGGGCTTCTTTGTGTCTCCAGCACTGCAAACAAAGGCGTTCAAGAGTCTCTTTGATCCTAAAAGCCAGGACATGGTCTGTACAGATGGTGGATACCTATTGCCCATGTTCATTGTATGATTACCTAGAGCTTCATCTGGCCTTTCTGGCGCAGAAGGATCACCCTCCCTGGGGTGCTTCTAGGCAATTTCCTTCAGGGTTAAAGTGACACTTAACCAAGTGGCAATGAAAGGGCAGTGCTGACCGGTGCTCCACGTTAGGTGGATAACCACTCAGCTGATGAGAGGTACTGATATCTACTGCCCAAAGAAGGCTTAGCACATCAAAATTGCCCTTGCTGGGCAGCTTGAGACTATGACTTCTTGGGAGAGGTTTGTAATTGAAGCTCTGGAGTGAGGACTCAGAAAAGATCAGATTTCTCCAGCAGAAAGAGGATTTCTGGTACATTGCAGAACATACAGGTGGCAGTGGCTTAAGTGCCCAGACTAGATGAGCTCTATTCCACTCTATTAGTGATTAATACCATTAAACTTAATGGCAGTGGTGTAAAACTTAGAGCTGGAGAGGTAAAATAACACATGAATTACTCCAATGCCTCCTTTTCATTTACAGTATCAGATGCCATCATTGCCTCAATTGGATACAAAGGCCACACTGCTGGATGTGTCTCTAGAAGGATGTATGTGGCCCTCCCTTCACATATGACAGAACCACTCTGGCACACTCTGAAAACAGATGAGGGATGTGCAGTGGTGAGTTAGGACTTTTTATTGAAAAAGTAAAAAGCAAAAAATGTAAATTTAGGGGTTTATCAACACCTTCCCCCCCTCGATACATGTTTCCAGTAAATATACACACTTCCTTAGGAGATGCTCATTGAGACAAGAAGAACAATTCTGCAGTGAAAATAAGTCTTGACAGAAGGGGAAACAGGCATCACCTGCCTCTAGGTGTCTGCCTTGTATTTCTGACAACCAGGTTAGGAGGAGGCTTCTCCTGCTGAGGGTAGTTACCTATTGAGCTGGTGGCAGTGGAGAGGTGATGAATCTCACTGATTTATTGACCCACCATGCATGAGGGTGCAAGCACTGTGCCCTGGGAACCACCAGCACCTGAACAAGGCAGGCACTGACCCTCCTGTAACTGCATCCCCATGAAAATCCATGGGCATTTCACTGTCTCACCTTGGCCAAGGTTTTGCCTTCAGTTAGGGAAGCAAGTAGAAATACCGAATGTTAAGAAAACTCCACTGTATTCCAACATAGCTAAAAGCAGGAGCAGCTGGATGAATGAACATGGGTATAACACATGAGGTATTTGGGAAGCCAGCCTGGGAATGCAGAACCTGAGACCTGCAAACACGACATGGTACAGGGGGACATGCTGAAGATCCTGGTGCACAGATGGAGAATGACACACTAGGTCTCAGGCCCACTCACTGCCATCTCACTGCTCCTGACAGGGCAGAAGATGGTATCACCTAAGTGCTAGAGGCACCTGTGGGTTCAAATGGGTCAGATTTGCTCCAGATAGAGGCAGGAGACTCAATAGTCTTTTAGCAAGTGGGAGTTAATGATTTCTTCTCCGTTGCTTGGATTAACTGTCTTTCTCTGGCTGGAAGTGCAAATGAAGCTGTCTCTCCAAACCAGGCTAATTTGTGTTGAACTCAATTGTCACAAGTCAATTATCTGCCACGCTGTGGAAATTGGGGCCAGCTTGTTTGTGATAAAGGACGGAGGGAATCAGCTCGTCGGCTGTGTCAGGTAGCAGCCCGTCCTCTGTGTCCTGAGAAGGAGGGTGCTGCTCTTGGGTGAGGGGAAGCCTGGAAGGAGAAGGGGTGGGATGTCCTTCCCTGGGGAGCTACCAGGGCTGCTCCCACTGGAGAAGCTTCCCCAGGTTGCAGCAGATGAGCGAGAAAAGGGTCAGACTTTATTACAGCTCACGTAGGGATGTAAAAACCTGCCTGAAGGTCTACAACCACCAAGAGATAATTTATGATAAGCCTTTTTCAGCTCTCCTTTGCTTTTCCTAATTGCTTTGAGGTTATTTTTTTAAAATAACTGAATTATTTTTTGCTTATTCAGATGCAAACAGGCAATATTAATTTATATTTTTAGCCTGAAAGACTTCTAGACTTTTTGGAGACCTCACTGGAGGAGATGGCCACAGCAGATGCACTGCAGAGCACTGCTTAATGTGGTGTCCTGTTGTAAGTGCAGGTTACAGAGTCTTTCAGCTGAATTTTTTGAGAAGTTAAATCCATGGTTCAGGCACGGTGCTGAAGAAGAGTCTACTCTGTTCACAAACAGTGCCTGGGGAGGCTTGAGAGATCTGTGCATCCCTTTGTAGTGGCTTAACCACAGGCAGACCATATGGTCCTGCACTCAGTCCGCCCACCCAGTGAGATGGGAAAGGAATCACAGCAAAGGGGGCACTGATTAGGACGAGGACAGGGAAGACTCATTCACCAGTCACGGGCAAAACAGACTCAACTTGGTGTAGAAAAATCAATTTAATTCATTGCCATTCATCAGAGTAGGACAGTGAGACACAACAACCACATCTAACACCACCTTCCCCCACCCCTCCCTTCTTCCCGAGCTCCAATCACTTTGCTCCCCATTTCTCTACCTTCCACCCCCCAGCAGCACAGGGGACAGGGAATGGGGGTTGCAATCAGTTCATATCTGCTGCTTCTCTCGGCATGAAAGTCCAGGAACAAGATGTTCCAACATGAGCTTCCCATGGAGTCATGGACCTTTTTGGGCTCAGCTCCTGGTTACAGCATGGGGACATCCATGGGCTAAGATGGGCCTCTGGTCCAGTGCACCTCCTCACCCCCACTCTGGCAGCGAGTGACTCTCTGGGCTCTCAATTTCATTCACACGTGCTCTCAGGCTCAGCTTGTCTGCTCCAGTGTGGAGTCCTCCACGCTCTACACGTGGGTCTCTGCTCCGCCGTTGAACTTCCATGGGCTGCAGGGACCTCCTTTGCCTTCTCCTACTCCATGCAGATGAACTGGGTGTCTGAGGTTCTCTGTCCTCCCCTCCTCCTCCTTTCTCCTGGAAACAAAGATCTCTCTTTGTTTAGGCCGATGGTCTTTTTTTCAGGTCGATGGCCTCTCTTCCAGGTTCAGCTTCACCTACTTCTTTTCAGGACAGCCCTTCCCCTCACAAATATGGATTTCCAGAGGTGTTTCTCTGGTGCTCACTGGCCCAGCCTGGGCTGCGGGGTCTCCACCTTGGAGTCAGGGGAGCTTTTAGCTCTCACAAGGTGGCCCTTCCCCCACTACCTTTCAACAAACACACAGGCTGTTTGGAGGTTGCTGTTCTCAGCTTGTTTTCTGCAGAGCTAAGCCCTGACTCCCCTGGACCTGCTCTGGGGCACAATGACTGGAGAAAATCTGGTGAAGGCCAATGAACGTGCCACACAAATTGTTCATTTTAATTTCTATGGATCCATTCAGCTTGCCATTTGCAGTCCCTGTTATGCTTCCTGTGATCATCAAACTTGCTTGCTGTTTTCTGATGTTAGCACTGACCTGGGAAACAGCAGACACACCACCTGTGTGGTGCAGCTCCTGCTACTACACATCTTCTCTCTTCTGGCATTAACGACGTCATTTAAGATGTTTGATATAGAATCATAGAATCATTAAGGTTGGCAAAGACCTCCAAGATCATAAAGTTTGATGTAACACTTTTCTTGCCATTAATCTGACACTGGTGAGACCTGGAGAGTTGATGCAAAGCAAACATGAAGGTTGCATATGTGATTAACAGAACACAGTTTCACCCAAAACTGGACAATTGTTCAGTGGTACAGTGGCCTTTTTTTACACACTGCTCAAACTTCAAAGCCAGACACATCCTCTCACCCCTCTCTTCTTCCACACACCACTCACATCTGCTCTGGTCTCTCTCCAGCGTTAGCCCTCTGTCATTCCTTTTTATTGCTAATAAAGTAAGGAAATATCTCTGAGGGTTGTGGCAGCTGGAAAAGCATCTGCAGGAGTGACTTGCAGGGTTTCTGTTGGTAGCTGGGAGGCCGGACAGACAGATTTTTTTGCTGGCTCATAGGGCTCTCAGGCTATAGCGGGCACGCTCTTTCCCCGAAGCCTGAATCTTTGATGAACAGCTCTGTCCAGCGAGAACGCGCAGTGAAAGCCTCAGCTCTGAATG
>NW_010305842.1:0-67024 GCF_000700745.2 Antrostomus carolinensis
GTTCACTCTTACCTCCATGAGGACTCCGTGAGTATTTCGGGGAATCTTCCTACACTGAAGCAATACACATTTAACCGTGTCAGTCAAAATGTATCTAAGGCATTTCAAACTCACCTGGGGGTGGGGGGGAGTACATTTTTTGCCCTTTAAAAAGTTTTTGAGTACATGAAAGTCGGAAGGAAAACCTGACATTAGTATTGAGTGGGTTATATACTTAGGAAAACATTTATATGACAAAACATGATTGTATGCACTGACACATATTTGGAGTTATAGGGAAAATTTTTTCCACTTCGATTCTAATACAGATTCCAGGTACAATGAATCCTGAAAAGTTTAGCCAGCTTACTGAATGTCCTTATTTAAGGGAAGTAGACCCATTTTAAATGGGACTGGCCTTGAGTCATCATGGTCCATAGCTTGAATGAGTGAATGTGTGAAGAATGAAGTACTGATTGTACACCAGAGCACAAAGACTGCTTGTCCCAAATACTCCCTGAAAGCAAGCGAGAGAAGTCAAAGGGGAGAGACCAGTTTGGAAGGAGCAGGTAACCATTCTCCAGAGTTGTGGAAAGAGTAAGTGTTACTCTGGAATTTGATACTACTATTGATGATTACTTCAGGATATTCCTTCCATTCTGTGCTTGGAAGATAATAGTTTTCACAGCTCTGAAAAAACTTCTGAGCTTGAGTAAGGTTTACCACCATTTAACCCTCATGACAGACCAGGTGTATTTGCTATAAGGTAGATGACTAATATGTTAGGAGAGGACGTTTCTCTAATGGTAAAGATAAGACAAAACCTGAACTGATAAAATTTGAGACTTAGGAACTTTGTTAGGTAATACTTAAAAATACTCTAGCAGATAAGGTGGGTATGGCCTTAGCACCTTTTAAAATTATTTTTTAAATTTTATTTTAAATTGCACTGGGCTTATATGATCTTTAACTGAAGATGCTGGTTGTAAAACAGTCTATCCTAGCTATTAAGGCAGCTTAAATTAGACTAGTAGTAGCAAAGTAGTAAATTTAAAAGAATGTTAAACATTAATGATTATGTAGTAGCCTTTAGATCAGCACAATTGGCCACAAATGCACAGAAATGAAAAATTCCATTTGCTTCTGAAACATTCATGGGAGTACCAATATTTGCAACTAATAAAATGGAGTAGTAGATTTTCATAATATGACCACTATAATTATAAGAAATTTGAATGTTCCCCACTGTTTTGCTTTCACAAAGAATATTAGGCTGATATTTTTATGAAGTAAAATACTACTTTTGGTCTTAAAATGTCACTAAAGAAGAAAGTAACCATTTGTAGAACACTGTGGCTGAAACAATTTCAAATTTGTTTAGTGTTGACTGTATTACTTATGAATAGTAAGTAGCAGTAAACAGCTGCTGCATTGACAGTGTAAGAGAGGTATACTATAAATTGTTGGTGTTTGAAGACAAACAAAAGCACTTAGATCTAAGCAAAATAATATTTTGGTTATGGTTAGCAAATAACAGTGTTCAAGGTACCATAAGCTTTTTGAAAAGTAGGTAGAAATGCCTTAGTTTACAAATTCCTAGAGGTTCAAGTGTGAATATTTTCTTCCTGTAGTACTGCTAGATAACTGTGGGAGGTGACCAGCTCTGCCCAAGTGATGGTTCTTCCATAGCTCCTGCTACATCCTTATGTAAAATAGTTTATTTAAGCTATGACTAGTAAAGTTAGAAAGTCATATGTACATACTCAGTGCAAAGGGGCTATTTTCTTCTGTTTACACTGTCATTAACTGAAAGTCAGCTTGGTCCTTGTTCAGGATAGCAGTTAATGAAGTTACATGGAGCCGAAAGCTGGAGTGTTAATGTCTATATATTTGAGCAATTTCTCCCTGAAGAAGCACCATTTCTCTTTTTGCCCTAAGAAACAAAGAGGCTTGAAGAAACCATATGAGGTCTATTAACTGTTTTAGCTAATCATCCAGAAACCTAAGATTTATGCTCGTATTTTCTCTGGAAATTAGTAAAACCTTATTATGTGTCTTGGCTTTGATAAATTATTTAATATCGGCAACATATTACAGTACAGTAAATATTTTCTGCTTCACAGAAATAAATGTATTGTAACTTGTGACATACGTAGAAACTCTGCATGACCTCTTTGTCAGACTTTATACTAACATAAAAACCAAACTACTTAACAGATGCTCTATTGCTAATCTCAGAGGTTTATTGCTTATACAAGTTTTTATGAAGACATTAATTTTCCAAAAGTATTCTTCCTGAAGTATTCTGAAGTATCTTCAGAAATTTGCAGTTATCAGTCTAACACATTGTACCTCTTGGAAACCTGATCTATCACCCTATTTCACTTTATTTGAGGAGTCTTTTTGGTTTTTATGAACTATACGTGTACTTTTGGGAATTTATAAAATAATTTGTATACAACTTAGACATATATACTGGGACCGATGATACTGTGCTCCTTATTTAGTTTGTATATTAGTTTTGCAAAGAGATTATAGATTACTGTTTTAAAATTTTAGTGAATTAGACCAGTCCATTACTTTTTAAAAAAATACTTTTTACAATTCTAATTTTAAGGCATTGGTTTCAGTTGTAGGGTTTGTAGGAAACCATTATGATTAAGTTACAAAAATGAGTTTTGGTGTAATAAGCGTGTATTTCACAATCCTTATGTCAAACTGGTTTGTGTGAAAAATGTCATTATGCTGCAACTGGGGCTGTATCTTCACCTGTAGGGACTGATCTGAAAGTTCCACAGTAGATCAGAAGGCTATTTTCTATGTTAATGTGTGCATATAGCAAATTTTGAATTTAGTTTGTTCTAACAGTGTGTGTGTGTGTGTGTGTGGTCTTGAATGCCTTTGTTACAGGAAACTTAAGGTCATGCTGTCAAGATTGTGAAATGCAAACTTTGTTTTGTCTCATTTCTCCTTTACTAATACTTCTTGGAAATTTATTTGTTGTCAACCCAGGTATCTCCTGTTCTCCTAATTTCTTTAGCTATTATTCCTAATAAGAAAATAAAATGAGAGACATTGCAGATAGGGGGATGAATGGCAAGCTTGTGATTTGGTGAGGGAGTGGAATCAAAAGAGCTCAGCAGATACAGTTGGGGTTTTTCTCCTTTGTTGACTCATAATTTACTCTTGGCAGAAGAATTTTTTTTTTTTAATTTATTATACCTTTAATTACATGATATGTGAAAATTGATATATTGATCATATTAATCCCTTTTTTGATTAGACTAGATACTGTATTTTTTTGAGGAAAGAGCAGCTCTACTATTGTGTCCTGTATGGGATAAGAACCCAGTCAATGATAAAATAATACTGGATTTCTCTCTCTGTCCTCTCTGGCTTTTTTCCAGTTTACTAAAGATTCAGTAAGTAGATATTTTTGTGATTTATATCCTCTGCTTTGACCCTTAAACACCAGGCCAGACCTGAGAATAGGTGGTTTATGTCCTCACAGTTTTAAACTGTGAAATCCACAGCCATGCTAGAGTGGAAGATCATTTGAGCCTCTATCTGACCACCAAAGGTATTACTGAAGCAGATACTGGAGACTTTCATAGATGCAAAAGCTATTTAAGGCAGAATTTTTCTGACACCTCAGCAAAAATTCTGGAAAAAATCCTGTCAGAAGCCTTTGGTATTTCTTTTGTTACAGTTGCATTTTTCAGAAAGCTGCGGCAGTAAGGCTTAAATCTTATGATCTACTCTTCACTACAGATTTTTCCTGCAGCTTGACTACCTGTTGTATTCTTTCTTAGTACCTGCATCTAAAATTAAGAATAGTCTGTTTCTATAAAATAATTCTTACCATTTTTTGAATTCTTTCTATTGTCTCTGCATGTCTCATTTTTTAAACAGTAAATGTAAGAAAATGGTAGGTAACTTGGGACTTGAAATAAATATTTTCAGGAAAACTGTATGCATTTATTACTGCTTTCCTCAATATTTATTTCTTGTGTCCACTACAGCAAAAGTGGCATTATGTAACTACGAGAGAGAGAGAAAGGACTATGTTATTATTTGATCATAGAGGATTGCTGTGAGAGCACCTGCCTAAGTGGGCATGTGCTTAAGCCTTGTGTCTACCCTGCATCTCCAAGATACAGCATTAAACCTCTTAGGAGCATAGGCTGTCTGGCTACATAGGTTTAATCTGGGAAAAGTCTAGTACATTAAAAAAAAAAAACACGTTATGTTTAAATTCTGCAAATCATTATGGTTTCATTCTATATCAGAAACCCTCTAGTTAAGCTGAAAGTTGCCTTGTGTGCCCTCTGTGAATGCAACTAGAGACCTGGCTTTGCAGTTTGAAAGTTTCAACACTACAATGTTAAGAGTTTTAAAAATGCTCTTATCTTACAACTGAAAAGTCTACTCATTCTTCCCACAAAACCTCTCAGTATTATATACTAATTTTCCTCACCATCTTCCCCATGTTATTTCCTTGCCACTGCCCTAAAAGTTGCAGGGGATGGTGAAAGGATCTTCTATTCCTTCCAGTTCAGATATTCCCTCAGAATAATTAAGACTTTCTTTTCCTATTCGTACTGCAGAGGAGCAATAACTTGTTCCTGCACTTGATGTCATCTGTCTTTTGTTTAGGGGTTATGGCAAAATACCAGTTCTCTGGGCTTTTCCATTAGTGTGGAAGGAGATGTTTCCATGTTACAAACTGTTGAAGGGTGACTTACAAGATGAGAAATGCATAATAATGGGTTGGCAGAAGTGTAAGTTTAAAATTTACAATGGATAGTGATATGCATTTTTTGTATTAGGCATAGAAGATTATCCTGTGATCTATGTTTAACTCACAAGTAATTTTATCTATGCATGGGAAGATAAAAGATTCTATAGCGTGGTGCCAAATAAGCATACATACTGAATGCAGGATAAAAATTCCTCACACCCCTAGAACTGTAACAGACTTTCTAACAAAAACATGGTCATATGTATTAATGACTCACATGTGCAGCTAGGTGGCTGGTGGTGTTTCTCCATGTGAAGCCTCTGATTCTAGAGATTCTTTAAAATGTAACAGTTAAAAGAAAACGTCTCAATAAATTATGTGACATTTATAAAATCAATAGAATTTATACCAAAAGTATAATACAAAATTAAAACCAATTATTTTTATCTTTGAATCTGTGTATTTGTAAAACAAATACAGAAATAGAAATATCCTGCCATAGCTGATTAAAATAATAGCAAGAAATTAATACCAGATTGAAAGATGACGTGTTTTGCTAATTTGCAATAGTATGGTATAAAACATTTATTTAATCTCCATTAGATATTCATATATTTGTTATAATGTATTCAGGTTTCATACTACCTGACCAAATAGATGTTTCAAGTGCATAGAATAGTAACTCAGTGATGACCCACATAGTGTTAAGTCTGCAAGCACCTTCTGGCCTCCATGATTATTCATGCATGTCAGTACTTCTGTTATTGTTCCATTAAACTCAGGTGCAAGTAAAGCTTAAAAGCCCCTTAAAAGCTTTTATTCTGTGTATTTTATGAAGACGGTTCTTCCAGTATGTCAGAAAGCCTATGAAAGCAAGATATGTACCATTTCAGTGTAGGAGCAACACAGTAAACTGTGTTGATTAAACTTAAACCTGGAAGTACGAGGGTAACAGCGTAGGAGGGTTGTGAAAAGAAACAGTTCCAGACAAATGGTCCCAAAAATGATGCTTAAAACTCTGTTCTTCTACATGGAAAATGCTTAGAAGCAAGCTTGACTGTGAAATCAACTTCCACCTCAAACTTTAAACATTGTAAGGTTAATGGGTTGTTTTCATCTTTTGTTGTTTTTATTCCTTCACTGTGAAGTAATTCAAGATGAATGATAAGTTGGAATTTCCATAAACTTTACTTTCTTACCAGAAAGTATGTCCTTAGCTACGCAAATCTTTACTACATTTTCAGCATCCAAAAATCGTCAGGGGTATTTTTAAAGCTGATTTGCCAACCTACTGAGACATTGGAGGCTTGGTGGTGTTTGAGGTTCTGGCGTACTCTTGTTTTCTGGTAAGTAATGCTCAGTTGTAACTGGGATGAGGGGGAGGGACAGCGACATGGACATTCCTAGTAGCAACAGAAAGGTGACACTGTCTCGGAGCTTCTTCCCAGCATGTCTATTTTGCAGCAAACTAGTGAATGATTTATTTGGGCAGCATTCATGCACCTTTGCAATCTTCCACTATGCTTTATTAAGGTTTCTGCAGTGGCCTCTTGTTAGATTAGTGATCAATGTTTTCTCCCCAAAGATTTGCATGCAACCAAGTTATGATCTGTTGCTGTACTCCTCCATTAGTTCTCAGAGAATTCTCTCTTTCTTCCCTTTTCCTTCCATGGCATTAATTTGGTGCCTAGGAAAAGGACAAGCTTTGCAGCCCTTTGTGGTGGTTCAGAATGTCTCCCTCTCTCCTGCTGTGACATATTCTTTCTCTCCTAGAACTGCAATTCTGACATAGCCATACGTGGAGCATGAAAGGTTTTCTAAAATGCTGCCTCCTGTGCATCAGCAAAGAGTCTGTCAGGACCTGCTCTGTGGCAATAGCAGCGGGATTCTTAAAGCTGAAAAAGGCAATTTGAGGTTTTGAAAAATGAGGCCACTTGCTTAGATGCTTGGCTCACTCTAACTTCAAGGACAGTTGCATGTACCAAGATTTGTTACCAGCTTCAAATAACAAAGGTGGTAGAGTCAGGCCATGTCTGCAAAGTATCTAGAAGATGAGCCTGATGACTCTTTTATGTGAAGTTTTTGTGTATAGGGATTTTTAGTTCTTTTGTGTATTAATGAAATAATAGTTAAACTGCTAGTTCTCTCTGAATAAAAGGAACTAAAAATGTATCCGAAACTCTTGTACAAGCTACTCTTATGCAGAAGTGTCACAATGCCTTTCTCAGTTACCAGATAGCTTACTCAGACAGCTTCGGTTGGAGGGGTCCTGTTATTGGAAGGGGACTCAGCTAATGCATCCCACTGCTCAGAAACTTTCTTTCCTTTTTCTTTTTTTTTTTAATAATCCAGTGAACGCTGACATGCAACTAGCTGATTTGACATTTTAGGCATCTTCAAAAGGAGCTGACTTCTTAAAGTAGGTCTTTTACTACTTAAAGATTCACTTTTACTCATTTTTTGCTAAGGCAGTATGTGGCTTATGTAATTTCCTTTATTACACCCACTCTGTCCACTGAATTTGCTGGTTTTCTTTACTATTTATAAGTAAGAATCAATAAAATATTAATAAATGAGATCCTTTGATTTACTCTACAGTGCATATAGATAGTATTATAAAATAATCCTACTTCACTTTTTTTCTAGTCTGTCTCAGTGCTGTTTAGCTCATTAGTACTCTAATTCATGGAGATGAGGTTAGTCTCCACTGAAAAACAACAATTCCTGAATCAGAAGCCCCATGTTATCTTTGATTCACTTCTCCTTGAACTACAGTAGATGCTGAGGCTTGGGAAAACAGGGGGGTATGAATCAGTACTGTAAACTGGGAGGTGAAAAGGGATGTTTGTTTCATAGGAAAAGTAAGAAATGCTTTCTGTCTAAAAATAATTATGAGGGCTTTTATACAGGACCCTATTAGATGCAACCCTGATGTGCTATGTGCACAGCAGAGAAGCTGCATAAAATATGCTATTTCCTTTAGTGACAGAAAACACTTTATTATATCTATGCCACATCAATAACGGAACATTTCCAGTGGTTTCCTTTACAATTGGGTTGATGTAATTTACAATTCACACTTGTAATCTGCTGGCAATTTTTCCAATAACATTTTTCTTTGTCCACTCCAGCACTAAATTCTAAAACAAATCTCTCTAACAACATTATGCTATAGGGGCACATAGATATTTCCCTTAAAAGTACTGTGTGATTCATGCACCATGTATTGCTGTTTCCTTGCTGCAGTGTCTCAAAGGAAATGTTTTAATCTTATAAATAAAACCATAAAAAAATAATTTGCACGCTAGTTGGTCCCTGTGTCACTGGCATTTATCTTTTGTTGATAAGGCAGAACTGGAGGTGGAGGCTGACAATTGTAAAATTATGCATTTTCAGTCCTTTTTTTTGTTTTAGCAGTGTACAATAGCCACTGGTTTATACACTCACTGTGTAATGGCTAGAGGTAGGTATAACTTGTGACCAGCTCACTTGAGATAATTACTTAGGCATATATTCTCATATTCTTTTGTTGATGCCAACTTGCAAACATTTATTGTCTATTACCTGTAGCTCCCTGTAGTCATATAGAGTCGGAGGTCTTACAAAACGGAGTTAGATGAGGTTGTGGATGAGCAATGCTAGTGGAAATTTGGTCCTGATATCTTTATCTTAAACATTGGATCCATATTTGTTATATACGTGCTTTGATTACTTGTTCCTGTGCTATAGGATTAATAATATTTGTGGGAGAAGAAAATACTTTTTGTATGAAAATATGTTTGTTAATAAAGACCTGAATGTTTCCTAGCTCAAGCTACGGCATGCTTCCCCACCTTGCTTAGAATTTGTCTCTGACTTTATTGCAAGTAAAATACTACAGACAAACTAGTCCCAGTGAATGGGGGTTTTGCTGCAGAAAAGAATGGAAATGGGATTTGGCTCATAATCCAGTTGCTGTGCCTTTTTCTCATAATGAACTCTCTTTGTAAATGAATGGATGAACAAACTGGTGTTTAATGCATTCCTTTATCTGGTATGGATGTAATTAGTTTTTGGAAATGTGGTACTTCGGAGACCTGTGCAACTTCTATATATGATTCATAGTAAAGGAGATAAATGCATTAAAATTTGTTGGGAAACTTTATTCATTTTTATTGAATTTTACCTCTTTGCATGAGTGATTGTATGAACACTTGGTATAATGTGGGGAATAGTCTAGTGACTTCAATTAAATTATACCTCATATTTTATTTTTTTCTTTGAAAGTACCTTTTATGTGCAAAATTCTTTTTTTTTTTTTTTTTTTTTTTGCATTCTTTATTTAACCCCAGTTTTACCAGTTTCAACTTTGTCACTGTAAAAATCATATTCAATGCTGTCTTCCTCGTCAGGTCAAATATCTATTAGCCTGGTCTTGCAATATTGACCAACTTATCTTTTACTATCTTATCTTGTACATGCAAATTCCAGGGTTGTAAAACTTTTTTCTCACTGTGGAGGAATGGTCCCTGGGATTTTCCCGAGAAAAAAAAAACAAACAATACTTACTGATAGTTAGGCACTGTAGTTGATTGTTTTCAGAATGCCTTCTTGGAATTACCTTCTGATTTACAACACTGAAGAGTTTATTGAAGGTGGACTTTTGATATCTGAAATTTTTTGGTGGTGTTGGTTTTGTTGGCATCTCTATTAATTGAAATTACTTTACCTTTAAGCCCTTTGAAGACTTCAGAGCATGGAGTTTTCTATACAGGAAACTTGATGCGTAGATGTCCCCAGTTGCTTGAATTTTCCTATAGCCTTAGAGTAAATGTATTCTTAAAAATGAAGGATTGCATGTTGGCTTGGTCCTAATATGTGTGTCTGCAGAAATTTTTCCAATAGAACAAATGTTCTAGGATGATATTTTATAATACTGTCTTTACTGAACATCTCTTATGTATCAAGTGCTGTATTACTAATATATATTCAAATAAATATAACTGTGATTGTGACATGCCTGGGAGGTACAGAAGATGGGTCAGGAAAGTAATGTAGTGACATTATCAGTATTCAGTAAAGTAAGTATATGTCTAGTATCAAATACAGCCCTATGAAAGTCAATTTACTTGTATTCATATATTCAAGTGATTTGTTGAGCTGCTGGCAGAATACAGTAGTTCTGAAAAATAGAAAATGAAGCTTGTTTTATTTCCATAGAGGAAAAAATACATTAATTTTAGCAGATAGTAACCTCTATTTGCCATCTAGCTGATATGCAAAAAGAATTGTCATTTACATGTCTATTTTTCAAACTTTATGTATTCCAAAAGTTTGAAAGTTAACCTTAGTAACATGTAATATTTTTGTTCTCTGTTGTCTGAAAGGAAGGAATAGAGCTGCCAAAACTTCACTGACAAGTAGGGGGAGAGGCCTGTGTTGCCTGAACTCAGGCAAGAGCAAGCCAAGAGGAGAATTTAGAGGCTTCCACCTGTTTATCAAAATATGAGGGCATAATATTAATTGAAGAAAAACTTACATTACAAGTGATTGCCAAAGTACAGAACATTTCTTCCAAAGCTAAAAATGTTTCTGTTGGACAGATTAATCTTTCTAAATCATTCTTCTCCTTTTTTATTTTTTATGTCACTGCTAATTAATCACTGACAATAGTATTTTTAAAAATAAGTTTAGTTTTTTTAGTGTTGTAAGATCTACATGGGCCAAGCTCAATGGATGTACAGAAACCCCCCATGCCAACCCCAGTTTCTCATGACTAGACAGGATTTTGTCTACTTAAGACTTTCACTGTTTTCACAGGCATAAAATATTTTCAAGGAGTTTTTGGTAATTCTGAGTTGTTGGTCTTAACTGAAATTAGCTTTGTCCAAATTCTGCATCTCTATTCTTCTATGACTTATAGATTCTACTATTTTACATTTGCTTCCTTATCTTCCCACCCAATAACTATGTGGGCTTATTGAAAGATTTTAAGGTTAAATAGCCCTGTAATGGTAATTTTGTTTGTTCTGCTGTGTAACATAAAGCTACAATTTTCTGCAGTAACACTTGCATCAGGTATAATGTGGTCCCTGGTTGATTTAGAGCTTATATTTTTAAGACATATTGAACACTAATTTGGAGACTTCAAGTGTTGAAGAATTCAGCACACTTATAGGTGAATTGTTCTAAGGTTTGATTATCCACATGGTAAAACAGTGTGTTTTATTTGTGATCTAAATGGGTTCATCTTCAGCTTCCAGCTACTGGATAGTAGATGTTGGAAATTCATCAGTGATTTAACAAAGCTATTCAGGAAAAATTATTCTAAAATTATATGTAGTGAGGAGAGAGATTTCTGTGAGAAAAGATGCACCTTTTTGGCTGAGGAACTTTAAAAGATTGAAAAGAATCCGTGGTGAGCAATTATAAATGTGAAATACATTGCAGCTGCTTAAAACCAAACAGTGGGGAAATGTAGGGAGGTAAAATCACCTTTCCCTCTCTCTGCTAGTCTAAACCTATGATTTAAGGCTAAAATGTAATTTGCTAGTGATACTGAATAATGGGAAGACAGAATTTTCCCTGATAAGAAATGCGTAACTTTCCAATGCCATCACTGAGAGGGGCAGCCTCAGCATGTCAGCGAGAAGCCGTGTTTCCTGAGCAAAGAGGGAATGCAGATGCTGTGTCATCCAGGTTTTATGTCCCCAATACATTTGCTAGGCTTCACAGCTGAACTAAATCTAACCTTTGCAGAATTCCTCTCTGTTGTGCAGCCTACATTCAGAAATGTATTTCAAATGTCCCCAAGACTTCACTGTAGGAAAAAGAAACCTTATTGAATATACAAAGGCTTGAACTACTCTCAGTTTAAAGATTAATGTAAGCAAGTTTGATTTATCAGCAAAATCTGCCTCACATCAGCTGCTGAATCAATGGACAATCCATTGGGCAAGGGAGAAAATGAATGCCATTAAATCATTTTTGTTCCTTTTAACTGTCATCTTATCCTTTTCCTACCATGTGAGTGGTGTTGTGACAATATTTGGTGCATTCAGTCATGCACTTACTGTTGCGTATTTCATTTTTTCTGAAAACTGCCGTTGGTGAAGAGAGCAAAGCAAAACAAAACCATTGCCACAGGTTAAACTTTGAGGAATCCAATTTTATCAACAGAAGTCTGGAATGCACAAGCTCTAATCTGATGTTTTAAAAACCCTAAGGTCAGCAGTGAAACAATCCAATAAAAGGGGCTTTAAAATGTAGATCTTTATAGAATTTGCCTCTAGAACTCCTTTAGAACTACAATATAACACTGGTCTAACCTATTAAAAGTTAACTAGTTAATTGATTGGGTGAGTGGGGTTTTGTGCAGTTTTATTGTGGAAGATTAAAATTTATTTGGACTAATAAATAATAATAGTAAAAACTGCTAGCACATGACATCAAGTTGGGTGAGAGCGTTGATCAGCTTGAGGGTAGGAAGGCTCCACAGAGGGATCTGGACAGGCTGGATCAATGGACCAAGGCCAGTTGAATGAGGTTTAACAAGGCCAAGTGCTGGGTCCTGCACATGGGTCACAACAACCTGATGCAATGCTACAGGCTTGGGGGAAAGTGACTTGAGAGCTGCATGGCTGAAAAGGACCTGGGGGTGTTGGTCAACATCAGCTGAACATGAGCCAGTAGAGTGCCAAGGTGGCCAACAGCATCCTGGCTTGTGTCAGAAATAGTGTGGCCAGCAGGACTAGGGCAGTAATCCTCCCCCTGTACATATATTAAAGAAAAAACTTTTAAAAATTACTCTCTTCATATTTATGTTTTATGATTCTACATATTACTAGCATGAGGCAGTAAACTACTTCAACAAAAATAGCTTAAGAACACACTGTTTTAAGCCCATAAACTTCTTTAAAATACTCTAACAATATGTTCAAGGTAGATGCTGCTTAATTTGACGTTTGTTCATATAATAGATCATTTATTGGTCTTTCGATTGATGGATTGTTTTTTTTTAAATAATATATATATATATAGTGGAGTGCAATTAAAAGCTAAAAATAATGGTTTTTTCTTCCCTTTTGTTATCCCCAGGAATAGCTGCTTGTTTAAGAAATACTACTAATGTAGAATCCCTGCACAATTTTAAGAATAGATAAAAATAAGACTTGGGTCTTAATTTAGGAATCGCTTGAAAACTGGTGCAGTGTCAATAGGGACCCTACAGCGACATGTATCACTTAAGATTAAACACATGCTTAAGAAAATTTCTCAAAAACACACCAGTGCTTCCTAGACTCAGTTATAGCAGGGAGGCAGAGCCTGCACAGAACTAATGCCGAGTACTCCTCTCTATTATTGTTGTTGTTATTTATGTCTCTCTTGTCTTGGTGAGGTTGCTTTTGGAGGGGACATATGGATTAGTATATGGGTCGATATCATGTTCTGGACTGATAGTTGCTGTTGAACCAGAGTAATATTGAAATGTATCTTAAATACAGATGAAGTGGAAAGTAAATCTGTTGTTTGAAACAAATCACTTAATATTAAGAAAAAAAAATAATTCCTTTTCCTCCAAAACCAGGGGTTGAAATTTAAATCTGAAGATGAAAAAATAATTTCATTCAAGTCATGCTCACAGAATGACATGTTTTTCAATCCTCACAAAATTCTAACTCAGAACTAATACTTCTGTAGGAAATAGAGTTTTAAGCATTGGTCCACTTTTGTTTTGGCCTATTAATTACACACAGAAAGTGTTGAATGCCTTTGCATTGAAAGTACAATATAGCCATTACTTGAAATTACATATAGCAGAATCATACATATCTCAAGAAAATCTTGGCTTGTTTCTGATATAAAGTATATTATCTCTGCAAAATATCCGTTGTTATGGGTGTAGTAAGAAATAATTCCGGGGCAGTAGCCAGTCTAGAATGTAAATCAGTCCACTATGTCCTTACTAGGTTTAGAAAATGTGCTTTTATGGATAATGTTGACTAAAACTTAGTAAATTAATGCAGAGAATTGTCAGTCTCTTTTTAAAACTCTATATGTTACCCAGCATATTGCTCTTCTCCCCTAGAAGTTAGGCACAGTGTTAATCTTTCATATTTATGTAATGTATTGAAATGAGACAGAAATTTCTACACTCACTCCATTAGAATAATTTCCTAAGCATTAACCTGGCCACAAATGACTAAACTCAACCAACAAAAACTTTCTGATGTGATTTGCTACAATTGTTGCATAAAAGACTATGCCCCATCAAAATAAATGTTTTTCTCAGTCATTATAACTGCAATATGGTTCCTAAATTAATTAAGATGTTAACTGTAAGATAGTTCTCACTCTACCTACAGTCCTAGAAATCTCAAATGCACAAACAGAATACTGGCTTTTGTTATTGCAGCTTTCCAAATTGAAAGGGTAGGAGCTGCAAGTAGGGGAAAAGAGACAAAACATATTCATTTTTTCCACAAAATTTAAGAGTGCCTGACCACAAGTCAAGGACTCAGTGATAAAACATTTCAGTCTCACTTCATTAAGCGTTTCTGACATTTTGAACTGGTTTAAGGTGGTGTGGTTTTCTTGTTTGTTTGTTTTTCTTCCCTCTTGATTTGTTAGATTTGTTCCCCTATTCCCTACAGTTCGATTTTGCTTGGGCATATGGATACTGTACTCCTTCCCGAGCTGGGGCTTAAGGGGACGTACAGGACTCCTTATCCTGGCAGCAGTCTGCATCATTTTCTGCTTAAAAAGATAAAGATAGCTCTAGAGTTTCTCTGCTACTGCTTTCCGTTTTATCTTCCTGTAGGTTATCTGATTCACAGGTAAGGCAGGAGGGAATGCTGTCTCCATCACAAGAATTTTAGGCTTTGAGAAGTGATGCTTTTTGTCATGATTTCTAAGTGAACTTGTGTTTTATCCCCAAATGCTTTTAACAACGGTGTGGTTTATGACAGCTACATGGAGAGAGCTGCCCTTTGCATTCTCACATTTTAAGCTCTCCCTCCTGGCTTTGGCTTTGCAAGACTTTTAATTCATCCAGATGTAAAAGATAACATCCCAGCATCAATATTAAAACTCTCTGCTTGGATGCTGGTGTAATTGACTTAAAGTTGTTAAAATTCACAGGATCATCAACACGTACCTCACTTAATCAATTTTTTAGAAACACAGAATCGACAATTTAATGAGAAAAGCTTTCCCTGGATCAGAGTCCCCTCCTCCTCATTATGAGAATCAGTCTTACATTAAAAAAAATGGTAAATCCTATTTGATTTCCCTTTCGTGAAAGACTGAGCTGTCCCAGGTGTAACCTTTCTTTTCACTGGAAGAGGAGGACAAGCACTAAAGTAATGAGAAAATCAATAAGAATTGTTTTTGTATTGTTCATCTTGCGTACATTTGGGCACGTTGTGTGTTTTCCTTAGTTTTTTCCTCCTTTGCTAGTCTAGCCCGTTACTGACCGAGCCAAGCAGCTGTTCAAGGTCAGGCAGTTCCTTGGTTTCAGACTTTTCTTTGGCTCTTCTCCCATTGTCATTTGAATTAGCCTTAGCTCATCAACATAGCTTTTTAAAAAAATGCCACTGAGATTATGGTTTAACGAACTGAGAAATGAATGTGTTGACCTTACAGTTTTAAAACGGACCACAGTATGGTTTTGCTCCTGGCCTCATTGGTCTGACTGTACTTTTCCACAGCTCTACTCACAGAGTTTAAGGATACCTCTCAATTAGCTGAAGTATTCTCCTTTTACAGCTCAAACATCTTGGAGGAGGTTAGCTGAGTGGTGTAATTTACTGGAGACTTTTTATCAGGTCATTGAACTTTTAAGCTGTATGAAAGTCAGTGTGGCAGAATCCCACAGTGAAAGATTATTTAAATATTTGTATTTAAATATTACCTAAATCTGAGGATTTCACAACTCTTCACCTCTCATTTTCTGACAAAGCACTCAAGCGCTATTGCACAAGGAGCTTCCCTGGCTGTGGTGGGAAGGAGTGTAAGGTAAGGAGGAGGAGAAAAAAAAAAAAAGAACAAAACCAAAGCATACTTTAGCTCTCTGAGAGAGAGGCAGCAGAGTAACTTCAAACAAAACCTGGTATTCTTGTCTCTCAGCCCTGGGCTCAGCTGGTGGACATGCACTCTTCTTTCTCAATTCAGTTAGTAAGTCACCCTCTGTCACAGGACCATTTGAACATATGTGCTTCTGCTCTCATCTCTGACCTTGTATTAGTTGGACATTGCTACTCATGTTCATTTCCTAGGAGCCTTTTTACTTTATTCTGATTTGCAGAATCTGATGGGAGGGAATATTGTGGTCCCAGAAGGGAGCATCTGATGAAGTATTGACCTTGTATAAATTTTAACTGAAGAAAACAGAGCATTTAGGTAGATTTTAAGTAAAAAAAATACAGTTTGGCAACTCCAGTAATTTAAAAAAAAAAAAAAAAAACAACTTGAAATTCCTTTCAGTGTTCTCTGCATGCAGGCTTACCCAGTGACTACCCATACTGGGATGAACTGAGCATGCTGTAGTTCATGTTTAGAAAAGTATGAAAATACATGATCTAATTCCATTTGTTCAAATTAAAGTTCAGTAGGGTGTGTGCATTCTGGCATAATTGCTTGACTATGGTGTGCAAACCTTTCTATTGCTTCCTTTCCCAATTTGCATAATTCTTTAAATACTGGTCTGTGAATATTATCTCATTAACATAATTACCTAATTTTTTGTTTTGTGAATTACAATAGATAAGTAATAATAGTCTCTGCTTATTATCACATTTTCTTCCATGCTTTGTGATCACAGTAATCAGATGAGAAATATGATTTTTTTTTTTTTTTTAAAGGAGGGATTATTCAAATAGCAGAATGATTATGTGACACACTTATGCACATGCAAAACACCCAGGAGATTCCAGCTATGGGCTGCAGCATCCTTTCA
Source organism: Antrostomus carolinensis (assembly GCF_000700745.2). Lineage (NCBI taxonomy): Eukaryota > Metazoa > Chordata > Aves > Caprimulgiformes > Caprimulgidae > Antrostomus > Antrostomus carolinensis. The sequence goes on from NW_010305842.1 coordinate 16,656, forward strand.
GGCACCTGCTTGCGGTCTTGGTCTTCATTAAGTCTTTCTCTTCATAAGGAACTAGTTTTACTGTATTTGGACACCACAAGGTGCATTAAACATCAATTTTATCTTTTAATTTCAGGAAATTAAAACCAGGTTATTAAAGGATTTTAGTCCTTAAAGCAGAGACAAGTCTCAGGTACCTATGCTGATATATGGTGAAAGTGTGCTTATGTAAAAAAGAAAAAGGAAAAAAAAAGAAAATCAGAGTTTAATTGCAGTTACATGCTCATTTCCTGTAAATATTTAATGTCTAAGTTATTTGTATTGGCACAGATAATCTCCTAAAATCCAGTGAAACCACTTTTGCATGTAGCATGTTTTGTATATTTGCAGGAGAACCCTGCAAAGAGAATGGCTTTTCAGACACGTTTTTAGGCCTGCTTTGTTATTTTTAACATTTGCCACATAAATATCAATGCTGGAATATACAATAAGGTTTAACTGGGGAACTAAGACAATTATAGTTTTCAGATATATCTGAATATGTTTTATCTTAATAAAACTTTTTCAAAGTGCTTTGGAGATTTTTATATTAAAGCTGCTGTAATGCAAGTCTATGCAAGGAGCTCCTAAGGTGGTTTTGAGAGATCTAAAAGTTCGCCCTTTACCAGAATATATTAGCTTTAATTAGGCACACTCCCTGGAACCTAACTATGATTTAAAACAGGTGAGGATATTTTTTAAGAACAGAAGAGAAGGCATATAATGTATTTGCTGCATTGTTCTCTTCCACTCTTTATCCCAAGAAGAAAATATAATAGTGGTAAAAATCAGTTTACCATAACTCTTAACACCAGAGAGATTGTGAAATCCCTACTCATCAGAGATGCATTTACAAGAATATTGTCACTGTACTTCCACCTTGTGAGCAGCTGCTGGGTGTGGGTTGGATTGGCTGCAGGAAGGAATGCAGATGGGTGAGGACAGTAAGTGATGGGTTATTGCCCCCCACAGCTTTCATGGGTTTAAAAGTTTCAGTTTCTCTGACCATGGCATTTTTTATCTGGATCTGCTATGTTTTAGTTTTAAGTACTTAGTTTATGCCTCTCATACATGGTTCTTTAGTTCTAAAAGATATGATTTTGAGAAGGGAAACATTTTCTGCATTTTTAACTGTGTTTAAAGAAATAATAATGTAGCAAATCTATAGAAAGTCCTTGTGAAATTTCCAGTGTCAGTTAAAAGTAAATGTGGAAGAAAACTCTTAAGAAAGCAAAGGACCTTATGAGACATTTTCTTGGCCAAACTGTTTGCTCTGCAGCTATTTGATATGTACGTGAAACAAAAGAGAATTTCATGGATCTTTGACTTTTTCTGTGTGTATGGAATCGGAAACCATTGGAGCTCCAATTATTGGAGCTGGTGAAAGGCCTCTCAGCCTTCACTGCACTTTGTGGTGTAGAGAAAAAGGTGAAAAAGGAAAAGCTGTAGAAAGAGAGAGCTTATAATTAGTAATAGCTGCTGCAGGTGGGTATAGGCACAAGTCATGTTTTGAACTGATTTTAAGCCAATTTTTACTGAAAGCCTAATCTTCGCAAGGTGTTGGAAAGCCCAGTAAACTTTTCTTTAAAAACACCTTAAAATAGAGGAATGTAAAGGCAAAACTGCCAGAGTGAGGACTATGGTGGCAGTACTGCAATTTGTTTATTTTCTGCTAAAGCATGTTTGTATAATGTATAGTCTGTAGCATACTTAGTGCTTATCGGCTCTTGAGAAGAATTGTATTGGCTCCAGAGGCACCTTGAAACAACCTCTGTTGTCACAATAGTGAGCAGAAGGAGCTGATGGGGGAGGAGAGCAGCATTTCCTCCTGAATGCTGTGCTTTATGAAGATGTAATCAGATTGAACACCTCAGAGCAAAGGAAGCGCCAGTGACGGTCTCTGGGAAACGAGGAGTTGTCTGGCAGCTCACCTGTATGGCAGTGGTGCCGATTGGTGCAAGTCTGAGCTGCAGAAATTGCTTCATTCAATATGTTTTGGTTTTCTGCTGCATTTTGCTATGTTGACTAACAGCAATAAAATGTCAAGAATTACCTTTGGATTTCTGCAGTTTCAGTCCAGCATTCAGCAGTCATTCTCAAGCTAAATATTTTCTATTGTGCAAAACAAAAAGAGTTACAAGAATACCCAAAGCAGGGTTCTAATGTGTTAAGTGATGGGAAATGAAGGCATGTCTTAAACTGCAGAAAATATGAGGCATCACAGATGATGATGTTACCTCCACACCTGCTACTCTACCTGCTGCTACTACAATGCAGGTAAAAGACAATAATAATAATAATAATAAATAAATGATTTTCTGCGCTCAGTGAATCATTAGTCTCGTCAAATATTTCCTGAAAGAATACAAATGAAGAGAATAAGTTTCACCTTTCCACATACAGATTCAGACTACCACCATATTTCATTTATATTATTCTATTTAAATCATAAAAATAGGATATATGGTTAGTTAAGATGATTTGATTTGCTTTTCATTTGAGAGATTTCTTAAGGAATATGGAAACAAACATAGTAGTACAAGCTGGGACCTGAACAGCCAGGTTTTAATATTGTTTCAAAACCTGAGGTAAACATTTATATTTAGATATAGGATTAGTGTATGTTCATCTTGATATTTTCAACAAGACAGTGTTTTGAGGTGGTAGAACTTCATCATGGAAAGATAAGTTTGTTCTGCTGAATTCGTTAAAAGGCAAATCTCTGGATCTGGATTTTCAAACAAGTTTTGGGAAATAATATGGAATTTTTGACGTAAATAAGATTTGTTACATACTTTGGGGTTACACCAATTTTCCTAAGAGCAAAGGGGCATGTTTCAGGAACAGTAAAATGCTTTCCTCTTAGAGGAGTAAAAAGAGAGATTATTACTTAATCATTCTGTGTTGACAGGGAAACTATCCAAAGTTACAATGGAAATTCAGATTTTCAACTCCTTTGACACTGTCGCAGCCCAGAGGATATCTATCCATTGTGTGCCTTTGAACTTCAAAACAAAAACACAGTTAATATTTTATTTGTTTTGAATCCTGCTAAACATAAAATGAACCTCTTACCATTTGGTTTACACTCTGTCTTTTTAAAGTGGCCATCAATAAAGGGATGGAAACAGAAGACTTCTTTTCTAGGTTCTGTAAAAAGCTTTTAATGCAATGCTATCCTTAAACATTGTGGGGTTTTGGGGGATTTTTTTATCATCTGGGTCAGTGAAATTATCCTCATGAAAAACAAAGTTTTTGAGAAAAGCGTTTCATTTTAAGTGTGTCTGACAGGAGTAAACATAACATCTCTAGAGTCTTAACTGGCTGAAATAAATATAAAAGAATCTGACAGTAGTTTTATAAGTGGATTGCATCCAAATTGTATCGATCATTTTAGTCAAACAGACATATACAGCTGATGCTTAGAAATACTACGTTTCTAATTTCCAGTTATATTGAAAATGGTACTTCTGTTATTCACGTTGATGAACAAAAGGAGTTTCAGAATGTTGTTATTGGATAAAATCTTTATGGACACTTCTGTTTGAAAACTGCATTGCTATTGATACTGTAAGAGTGATTTCTTGTACCAGCCTGACGTGGGGAAGTGTTTTCTTAAGCAATATTTTTTGAAAGAGTATAAATACAGAGAAGCAGTCTCCTTAACATGAATGAAAGTATCACACCTTAATATAAGTTATTTTAAGATGAAATGCCAGTACATTCTATGTATAATCAGTTTATTAATTCTAAGTATTAAGCCTCTTCTAATAGGGAGAATCAAAATTAGTGTGGAAATCTGGCTCAAAATTAATAATACCTTAATGTCTCAAACTATATTTTGAGATTGAGACCAGATTCTTCAACTGTCCTGCACGTGTAGTACATGAGAAATTGATTTTAGATTTCAGTGGATATGGATAGAGGAGACTACCTAAATTGCAAAATAAGGATGTGAACATTTCTTAGACCCTGGGCTGATTCTCTGAGCAAAAATGAATTTTAGACTGTGTAATTGAAAACTGATTTAACTTCTTCCACAGAGCTATACGAAAACAAAGCTTTGATTTGAGAGCCAGAGGGACAAAAATCTGATGCAAACCTTAACTAATCGATGTACATTTTCTACAAAACACGTAATCAAACTAATCTTATTTACTTCAGCAGTCTGCTACAAGATATTTCCCCTCTGAACACACTCAAAGGGTTGTATGGTAATCTGGACAGTTTGATTCATGAAGTTGCATTCAGGTCTTTGTTATCTTCTTTTTTTGCAGGAATTGTCTAGTGATAAGATTTTTCTATAGGATCTTTAATTAGGCATTTATCTACAAGATGTATAATTTCACAAAACAATTAACTAATATGAATTTAAAAAAATGAGATCAGTGCCATGAAATCCTGCCAGTTCTTTGAGCTCCAGTTAAATGTTTTTCAATAAATGTGCAGTATCTGTCTAGAATTTAAGTAAATTCCTTGAAGTTTAATTGTTTCCACCTGTCATTGCTATAAATAGACAGACAATATCTCCTGTGCCATTTCAGAGGCTATTATTTTCATAAATTAGATAATGGAATTTAAAAAAAAATCCCTCAATACTTTACTACAAGCAAGGGCTACATTAGGTACATAATTTAAGATTAATGTTTTATTGACCTGTGTTACAAATGAATGCTAATCAATTTAAAGGGTGAAGGGACAGTCTTTTAAAACTGTTTAAGGTCAGTATAACAAACTGCTTGTTTGAAAACAGCAACATCCTTCCATGGTGGTTTGTTTTTGTGTGGTTTTGTTGTTTGCTTCTTTGTTTTTATATATTTTTCAACATTAACTTCCATTGTTGGTACAACTCTAAGTTAAAACTGATTCTAGCCAACTTCCTTACAGCTGTTAACTCATTTGGAATAGTGGAAATAAACACTAGTAAAAGCACGTTGTCACTCAGAGCAGTTATATGTTCTAGGGCCTTAACAGCATTTTTTATGGTTGAGGATGTTGTTTTAAACAAATTAATAATAAATATTGAGGTGCCTTACGTTGTCTAGTGGAATTTCTTTATTGTATGGAAAGTTTAGCAAAAATGCATGCTTATAATCAAGGAAAACAAAATAGTTGAGATGCAAGCAGCCTTTCCTACAAATCTGTGGCTTTAGTGGTAAACTTCAATGACCCATTAACTCTGTCACTGGGTAAAGTGGAAGAGATTATAATTTGTTGTCAGCCAGTTTTTTTTTTTTCAAGTGTTTTTTTCCTGACAATATAGTTTAGATACAGAGTTTTTCAGAAGTGGTTGATAAATGGCTAAAAAATGAGCTAAAATATATTCAATAAATAGTAAAGAACCTGCAAATAGTAGAATTACCTATTCTTGTTCAAAATGCATTTGCCTTGCTCTTTAGAATCCTTCGTAGCTCTGTATGCTCTTACGTTTGAGATGCACTAAAGCAGAGTTCAGTTATTTTCCTATTGTTACTCCAGGCCTATATGCTGCTGAATGCTTGAACTTTGAGCCTCTCAGATGATTTCTAGGAACTAATGCGTCTTAATTGTTGACCTCACTGTTACTCTGACATTCAATCATGGCATAAAAGGAGCAGCCCTGTCAGATGGGCTAGGTGGCTGGAGGGCAGGTTTGGTTTCTCCTGGGTAAGGAGGAGCAGCCAAGCTGGGGTGTAAGCAGGGTGCTGGAACATGTCCCGTAAAGGTGGAGTGGCAAGCTGGATGGATTACACTACTTCTTGTTCAGCTCCAGAGTTGAACGGTTTTATGGAATACAAGTAACTAGCACAAACTGTTGGGACTGTAAGCAGATAACTGAATTACTGAATCATCCTAAACCAATTCTAATTGATAACAAAGCAGCCAGGATAATCTTCAGTTTTGTTTTTGAGAGATTGTAAAATAATTACAATAATAAAACAACAATAATATTTATTGATGTCACTAATAATGTCTATGAAATTTTACATTAAAACAGGTGTGAAATGGAGCTCCATAATTCTGCTTCACTTGTTATCTCTTCATGAAGTAGTAATATTTTATTTGTCCAGATGAATTCCAAATTCTATACACTGATTTATATTTTTAGCATTCACAAGTATGGTGTGTAAATTTACTTTTCAGTCCTTTTTGTAAGGACATATGAAGCAAAAAGATGTGTCAGCACAAATATAATTGTAGATTGGTGTTTTTTGACTATTTGCATTTTGAGATATCTATTTCTTTTAATTTTCTGAATCTTAAGGTAAACATTTCTATTTCAAACAGTGCTAAACAAATAAATCTTTTCTTCTATTTAATACTTTAAACTAGGAATTTATCCAAATTGAAGTCACAGCTTTCAACCTTTTTTGCAGTAGAGAATTCAAATGTTGATACTGTTTTTAAACATCTCTGAAATAGTTTTTTGTGTGTGTTCATTTGTTTGTTTATTTTGGAAGGAGCATGAAACCAGTCTTGTTTATGTTAAAATAACATAGACATTTTGTGTTTTGATTCTGCATTTGCAAGGAGCACAGAGTAGATGGTAACATGTAAGTAATCAGTGTGTGGGACTGTCAGGAGTGGTTTGCAATAGTTTTTGAATACATGAGCTCTGCTGAAGTGACTTCACTAACAATAAATACTGCTAAATAAGTGTTTCCCCACTTGCAGAATGTAGCCCATGTTCTCACTTAATTCAGTAATTAAATAAAGCAGAGTTTCTGCTTATTCCCAAGAGAATAAGCAGAAAGGTGAGAAGGTGATGGGAAAGGAACTGTTGGGCATCGTGAAAGAAAAGGTGGAAAGCAGTGGAAAAAGTTGGCTGTCAACACTTTGTAGAGAAGTATTTTTGTGGAGATGAAATCTCTGCATCTCCTGGAGCAAAAGGAAGGCTGCTAATTTGTGTTTAAATGCTTTGTTAATGAGCCACAAAAGGTTGGGAAGAGAGACAGAGAAGTGTGTTGTATTTGTTTTGGACGCCTTGGTGTTTAACACAAAGCTTAGAGCAATGAAGAAAAGGCACAAAAGCTAACTTGTTATGAATTTTTGTGAATGTGATGACCAAAGAAGTGTGTTTAGTGTTGGATAAGTAGACATTAAGAAAGAGGATAGTGGAGAGGATTTTTTTCTATAAATCAACAAAGCAGTGTGATATGAGCATTTTGGATATTAAAAATTAGTCTTTATTCACTATTCACTAGCAAAGTGTATCTTTGCTTAGATTAAAGTAAGTGGTTTAATAACAGAACAGCTTTTTAGCATAATGGGGTGGTTAACTTGGATAAATCATGTCAGTTAAGGCACTGGGAATATAATCTCAGTAAGGATTTTACACCACGAGGTTGAGGTCTCTTTTGGCAAGGTATTAGAAAAGAAATTAAATTTTAGTTTCACTGGTACAATAACAGGAGTTGAGCTCATGTACTTTTCCTCCCTTAGTTTTGCTATGAAAGTGAATTCCAATCGATTTTTCTGTCCTTTGAGAAATCATGTGTAATAATGAATTCATGCTGTTGTTTTTGTATTTATTTGTGAGAGACACATCAGAACTTGCATGTCCGGCAGTTCCTGTAAACTGTGCTGCTATAAATATGGAAATTTTCTATTCTAAAAGTCATTCTAACCTATAAATAATAGGTGGAAAGATGTACAGACCGCCTCTCATTTGCACACTAACAGAGGGCATTCTGATGTCTGAAGTCAAAAAGGGATCAAATATTTGTATGTAGATATATATAATAAAATATATATATAATAAACCAGCTTCACAAAATCTACACTGAATGATAGCATCTGACTTTTTACTGCAAATAGAAGCCCCAGGAATTTCTGCGATGCCAATATCTGCTTGAATATACTTTTTATTTTGCAGACTTTTCAAGCATTGCGGCATAGAGCTGGACATATCAGCACTTTATCTTCCAAAGACCCTGTACTCCAGGAGTATCCTCAAATTAGGAAATCACTGTCTTTTATAGCCTGTTTTAGAGGGAACTTGGTGCAATGCAGAAATGGCCTCATATAAAAACAGATCTTCTCTTGACCTTTTAAAGTACAAACGCTTGCAGTATGTTAACTGTACGCCACTGTTAGAGCACCATTGCGAAAAAAGAAGTTGTGTTGCCCCGGATGCCTTGCTCACTGGGTCCTGAGGGAGGTGGTTAGACACCAAAACATGTTGACCTGTTTGTTCATTGCTTGCCAGTAAAAAGATATGTGACTGCATAACTGACTTTTGGTGCATAAACTTTTCCATTTTTGCTGAGAGCGCGAGTCTCTGTTTCTTCCTAGTTATTACCTCACCCCGGGGAGCAGCTGCACCAGTAGCAGCTCCAAGTGTGAGATTTTTTCCATATGTATTTATTCATGAAGTGGATAGCGTGTTTTAATATCTCTGGCTTGTAATTATAACAGTAGGTTTTGTCCCTGCCATTTAAGCTTGGAGGAATTTATAGACTATATTTACTTAGTGACAGACACCAGGAAAAAGTTCTTTGAAGATTTAGCCTTTCATGGGGCTCTGTATTTACTAGTTAATAAATCTATCTATTCTGTGTAACATAAAGCAGCCATATGTTCAAACAGTCTCTTGCAGTTGCAAACAGCAATGAAGAAAATGCAATTTTTGTTTGTTTGTTTGTTTTTTTTTTTTCTTTCCTTGTAAGCATGGTCTTTTTTGCTTTTTGTTTGGTAACTTTGTTATGTCTGCTGCCCTCAAAGGGCATTTTTTGTGACTGGAGCAAAGCTAAAATTTATTGAAGAGCCTGTGTTTATATAACAATGAAGTGGAAACAACTGCAGCAAAGGAAAACTTAATTTACCATGATGACAGTATAAGCAGACCTTTGTCATGTTTTTTTGCAGCAGGCTGAAAGCATACTTTGCAGCCCTGTATAGCAAAAAGCCAAATATGATCCCTGAAACTGTAGCTCTTGTCAAAATGAGTGATGATTGCTGGTATTCTAATATCGTGTTGGATTTCTAGTTCCCTCAACTTGTTAATGGTGCATATTTCTCGAAATGCATGCATTTGGTTTAGTTAATACATGTTCCTAGAAGTTTGGATATTTCTCCAAATTTTTTAGCTTGTGCAGAAGACGACTGTTAATTTTTGGGAAGGCATTTCACCACAGCAGAAATTCAAGCTGGTTGTGATTTTGTTGGTTACTTTTCCTTTTCCCATTCCATGGTTAGTTTCCATCTTAGAACAGATGAGAGAAATGTTTTCCCTTTGAAAAGTGCATGCATTTTCAGGAAATTCCTATGTATCTCCTGAAGGAACTACTTCAAAAAATCTTTTTGAATGTTTAGGTATCTGGTTTACTTCCAAGACTGCAACAAAGCATTTTTGTTTTTTGCTTTTGTTTAGACTCGTTCCAGTCTAAGGACATACAGAACATAAAATAAATGATGGTATTGATGGCTGTGTAAGAAACTGAAATGTAGACTGTGATGTTGTTCTTTGGTCGTCTTTGTTCTGTGTGAGAGTAAGTGATACAGGTTCATGGTAATGCTTTTAATAAGAAAAAGTCAGTTTGCTAGCTGGTACTTTCTCTCATTTCATTTAATGATGAAGTTAAGACTGAGAGCTAATACCCAAGGAGAACAATTGTTTCCTCCAAAGCAGTCAGGTAGGGATTGGTTTTTCCCTGTGTCAGATTTATACCTGTCAGGTCAAGGACCACATATATGCTGTGAATAGCCTCTGCTTTACAAAAGTAATTTTCTCATAGAGCTGTGAGAAGGATAAAAGAAATGCGTTGGAGCAAACTTGAGTCTTTCAGCCTGCTGCAGATGCAACCTAGGAAAAGGAGTTACACCTCTAAGGTGCTGACTCTAAGCTATGTATAGGACCAAGAAAAGTGGGTCTGGGAAAGAGAGTGAGGGGGATAGTACGGAGCATTTGGAGGAGCTTTAGGAGGGGGATGCCTGCCTCACATAGCAAAAAGTCTCATGCTGCTGGTAGGAAAGTTTTACTTCTCACCAATAATTTAAAACATAAATTTGCTGAACGGCAGCAATTTAGACAAATGCACGTATTGAAACTAATGAAATGAGAGGCCTTTGCTACAAAGGTTTGGGCCAATTTTTCTCTCTGCTGAGATTTTCGATGAAGACAGAATTTACTGTGCTTTGGAACAGTTTATCAGAAACAACACACTATTTGGTGGTCTCTGTGTGGCAGATCTGAAGCAGGATTTAGATTCCAATGTGTCGTATTTCAGTAGATCAGAAACAAATATTTTCTTGAATGTAGTGGCATAAGCCATGATCTGTGGTGTGCTATTAGACTGCAACAACTTGCAGAGTCTCCGGGTCATCAGTTTGTTTGCTGTGGGTGTATATATTTACCTTCTTCAGACTCAAGTTTGGTGATCTTATAAAACAGTTACCAAGCACATTGAATTGAATCAAAAAATACTTAAAGGAAATTTAACTATTTTGTTTATATCTGCCATGGGATCACAGCAGTTTTCATATAATAATTAGAATTTCTTCCCGCATTACTGAATTAAACTAGTTTCACTATTGTTTATTTCCCACTTTCTACCCTTTGTTCTAATGTTAAATTAACAGCTATTATCTTTCTGAGATTTAATTTACACTAATTTAATTAACATTGGTGCATCCTGGTAGATATTAATTGCACCATCAATTCTAGCAATCAATATTTCCTGGAAAATAGACCAACAATTTTTATTTTTTATTTTTTTTAATTTGTAACAAGGTAGGAAGGTTTTTTGCAATTTTTGTGCTACTCTATTTGATGGGAGAATTCTACCTGGCATGCTCATGAGTTCAAATAGTAGTCATTATTCAAATATGATTTGTCTTCCTATACTAGTATTAACTATTAAGCATGGACAAATCATGTTTTCAGTTGCTACAACAGTTGTAATTCAGTGCACTCTGTTAAATTCAATTTATGCTACAATTAAATTTGGACTTCAATGATAAATAGCTACATTTTCAGTTCCTATTTGTGGGCAAACTGACTAAATCTACTTCTTTCATGGCAAAGAATCTCATTAAACTAAGGTGAGAATTTTGTTTATTTTACCTTTTATGTCCATTTTATTCTGTGGATTAGGCAGTCATCCTTGTAATTGGATTATGAACTTCATCCCATCGCCAAACGAAGTCTGTGTTGCTGATTACTAAAGCAACCTAAAGGCTGCTAGATATAATGACTCACTTGAAATGGTTTGGATGTTGATTCCAATTCAGATAAGCAGCCAGGATTTCATATTTGAAGCTTATCTTGACTGCTCTGGGTCTGGAAAACTAAGCTGTTGTCAGACTTCTTTAAAGATATTTTGTGCCTCTGAAAATACATTTTTCAGATCTCCTTGAAAACTATAAATAAAGGAAAATAGAAAAATTAATGGCGTAAACGCTTAAATATTTTTTTTTTATATATCTCAGCAGAGTTTGATGACACAAAACTTAGCATGAATTAGTTCCAAGTCATTCATTCATAAGTGTTAAAAGTCAGGTTATTTACTGTTCTCAAAAATTTTAGAAGATAATTTTCCTTGTGCAAAATGGAAGCATTTTTCTTACTATTTGAACATTCTACTACATTGTAGAAGAAGAAATTGTTCTAATAATTGTGGATTTATATTTCATGAATGTTTAGATAAAAGGGTAACATGGTAAAATATAATAAGCAGGTATATATTTTATGAATGTAGGTAGATATGCAAATTAGAATCATAGTTCACTGTATACTTGTGTCGGGTATAATTACAGTATGTCAAAACATTTGAGTTTTTTACCAGTTTGTAGAGAGCCTGGAATGATTTAGATGCAGTTACACTGTTTTCTGGATTTGTGTTATGGTGTTTGTCAATTAATACCCAAGTAGCTGGCTGATTCTGTTAAATTATTATATGTTTGTACATTTTGGGGTAAATTGATATATAATTCCATTATTTCTTAAGCAGACATGATTAACAGGTGTTTTGCATACAGATAATAGATGAAGGAATGCTCATCTCGTTTAGCTGATTAATGCATTTGTTCCATGAATGCTGGGATAGCATCACATACAGTATTTCTAAGAGGCAGATGTTCTAAGAGGCAATGAATAAGTTGCATATGGCATTTTCCATTAAAGATTTTTGGGTATATCTGTATATAGTGATTTATTTAATGTCCTTAAAGTATAGTAGTCAAATTTCTAGAACAGTATTATAAACTCTGTACATTTTCCTAGTAGCTGTTATAAACAGTTATCATATCACCCTGAAAAGATATTGGCAAAGATGGGTGCAGTGTGCATCATTACAGCGATCAGGGTAGCAAAAGCAATATTTTAATGTAAAGAATTAGTGGTTTTGCAATTCAGAAATTCTATATCTGTATGTATTACCAGTTTATTATTTCAGAATTTTTTTCCACATCGTTCACAGCCCTGGATTCCAAAGGGTTGAACTTTTCCTTAGCTTTATGCTCTGTAATATTAAAGTTGTAGAACCCCAGATTTCCCAGATAACCTAAGATTGCGTAATATGCTATATAATGATAGCAACTAATGGTTCTGATTGGCAAACCAATGTGTTGGCAGTAAAGAACAATATAGAGAGTTTTACTGCTGGGGAAAAAAAAAAAGGGGGAGAACATCATTCCACTTTTTGGATCTGGTTGTGAGGAATTTTGTCCTCTGAGTTTCTGTCCTCAGAGAAGGGAGTAGAGGTCTTAACTTAGACTGTGTAGCTCACCAAGACAAGTTGATTCAAAAATGAGTCTTGTTCAAATCCCAAGTAATATAGTGTCACAAATTAGTATCATTTGATCTCTAGCAGGATGACTAATCTTACTCTCTTTTTAAAGTATCTTTTACCTCATAAGAGTGAAAGAATTAAAACAGGATAAAGCCCATAGCAAAACAAATTTTTTGCAATCTATTTGATTTATGTCTACTTTAAACTGTGTGTATTTTAGAAAGAAACCTGTTTTCTGTCTTAAAAAAAATTAAATTCAACATCCCTCAGCAGCTAATTTTTAGCACTCAGAGGTTCCCTTGGGCTGCTGTCAGCTACAACTTATTGCATAGGTACTTTTCACTAAACTCATTATAAGTGATTAGCCTCGAGGAAGATAGTGTGATATTACAGCCTGCTCTCATTATAAGCAGTTTTGCAGCTGAATTCTGCATTGTCAAACTTTATCAAATGGTGACTGTAGAAAAAGTCATGAGATTAAACAGATAGGTTGTTAATAGAAACGTTGTCATTTCCAAGCTACAACTATTTGTAAGAACGAGTGTTTCTAAGGCACAGTACTTTGTTTTTCCACAAGATTTTTATTTACTGGATTATGTTATGGCAAGAATAGACAGTGACAAACCACTGATTAAGTTGTTAATGCTATTTAGTTTTTATTACTTGTTAGGCAAGGAGGTTTTTTAATTAAATAACATGTTTATTTTATAAGTAGAAAATTTCTTCATTAATACTTTGCCTCAATATGGTGAGTTGTGGAAAGATCTCTTTGGACCAGGAAAGTTTATCATGTGACTGTGGATCTAGTGCCAATTACCCAATTACTTCTGAAGATACAGAAGTGCAGTAATGCCATCAGTACAGCCCAAACTCTTTTGACAGAATCACTTAAAGACAAATGGCACAGGTGTTTGGTTAAGAAGTATCAATATTTGTGGAAATTTAGTCTTTAGAAATGAGAGTGAGCGAGTGAGAACCTGTAAGGGGCTTTCTGGTCTTGTAGCCATGATAAGTCTGTTTCTTGTGGGAAGTGATTACTTTTTGTAACATGAATTTTGAGAAGTTAGCTGTATCCAAGTCTTGTCCTTGTATTATGAATATTGTGAAGAGAGCAAAATCATATCAGTGCCCTGTCACTCCTGTTTGGGGAAGCTGCTGATGTGAATGAGATGAAAGCAAAAGAGACAGAGGGGATAAAACCTTCCCCATGCAGGAAAACGCCTGTCAGCATCTAAAGTGTATCTTACCAGGGAGTGAAAGCGACCTTTGTCCAGACCAATAGAGGAGTTATTTATTTAGAAAGAGCCTTTGAGTGAAAGGCTTTTGGCAGGAGGGCAAAAGAAGTGGCGGAGGAATGGGGCCATAGCAATGGCAGCAAAAACTTTGTCACGTCAGGCTTTGGGGGCCTGAGAATGAGGGGCCTGAGAGAGTGCTTTGTGGTTGCATTTCTGCTACCAAGGCAGCAACAACTGTGCAGGTTTGGTTTTTGTTTCTAGTTTTAGTCTGTACTGAAGATTTAAAAAACATAACCAATTCACTTTAGCACAATATATTTCTTTTTCTTTACTGTGTGTGAGGCAGGTAAGGGCATAAGAAAAGCACTTAAGGGTTTCCAGAGGACTTTCAGTCTTAAGCTGTTTCAGAAACTTTAGGATTACCCTTTCTTTTTCTTTCTGGATAAAGTAGATTTTTCTCTGTATTTTATCATGTGGTCAAAGATAATGCCTTCATGACAGTAAATCAATGAGGCCATAGTTATTTACCTGAAGAATAAAGGTGTATAGCGTAGGCTACCACAACCTGGGGAGCTGCATCTCTCTGAGCTTTCGACATTTATGTTTCACTCACCCTTGCTTTATCTGTTTTTTTTTTATATATCTCACGTTTTCACGATATTCACGAGCTGCTTTCACAAGCATTTCATAAGCTGTTTCTTAAGGATTCTAACAGTTTCAGTGACCATCCTTATTTGAATCATAACTTTAGCATGCCTTAGCACTGTCAAATGTTTAATCACAGAAAGCACAGTAAAAATTCCCTCAAAACCATGGCACATGAACAGACCCTTAACAATCCCAAATGAGATATTAACTTTGTAGAGGAGAAGAGAAGCTGAAATGTCAGTTCTGGCAGTGGAAAAGGTACAGTTAGCCCAGGATTTCCTATAAGACAACTATCAGAGAGGGCAGATGTTTCAATAAAAATGTTAAAAGTAAAGCGTCCCTTTTGTGCCCCAAAGTCCCTAATTAATTAGAGTGGAGTTATTGGAGCTTGGTGGTACTTCTTAGTCCTGCCACCTAACCACCTTGGGGCCAACTCAAAACCAGATGCTGAACAAATGGTAGGCGACTGCTCTGGAGTGATTCTCAGTAAAGAAAGCATCACACCAAAGAGCTCTCTGGGGATGAAGAAAATGTACAAATCAGAGACAGAAAGTAACTACAACTCTTGTTTTATTAAACAGAGCTGATATAGACCTGTCCTGACAACAAGGACTACTATTTACAGCTGCATTATATGTAATCTGAAGCAGAGCCAAGTTTGTCAAGCCAAGAATGTAAATTGAGAGAGGGAGAGAAAAAAATGGTGTGGCGTTTTTTTCCCTTATGCCTTTTTTTAGATAAATGGTCATTAACTCACTCACTGCTGTATTCTCATTTATTTATTTGTAACTGGAGAAAGGGTGCTGTGATGGAGTAAGAGGTTGGTTTCGTTTTTTTTTTCCTCAAGAACTGTCTGGGAATGCTTTTGATGTGAGATCAGCTTTCCTGACTTGACAGCTAGCAGTATATAAATGCATCCACATGCATATCAAAGGTCATTTGCAGCTGCTGTTCAGTGCCCTGCTCTTTCTTCAGGAAGCATCCTTAAAAATAGCTGAAATATTGATGTTATTAGTACAGATTGCGCCGAATGCCTAGTGAGTTATTTTGTTGAATATATGAAAGGAAGATACATCCTAATATATGTGTTCATACAGTGCCTAATACAGTGCAACTAGAGTCAAATTGATGTGTCTGAAAACCCAAGGCTTTTATTTTGCTGATTTGGTCAATATTTATCTTGACAACAAAAGAAATGGTTTCTCAGCTTTATAATAAAGTCCTTCTAGTGCAGCAGCAAGAAGATAGATACTAAAGCATTACAGAGAAAAAGAGAAGATCTAGTCATTCAATATATGTCACTAAATCTTATTCAGTATGAGCGACTGTGAGGTCTTCAGTCTACCCATGTACCAAGAAACAGTGCTAACAGTCAGCGCTGCACGTTTCCAGAATAATATTCCACTTAATGTAGCTCTTTGTCATAAGAAGTTGTTATAAGATGTTGCTTACTTTTCTCTCTGAAATTATGGCAACTAAGTGTTTGCAGAATTTTCTCTTGCAAGTTTTTTATCCTTTTCACACAAGGCAGAGTTCAAGAACAAGAGGTCTGAAATAAATGTTTGTTTCTTGGAGCCTACTCTAGTTGTGGCCATACAATACTATTTGCAAACACAATTTACTGCAAAAGCTAAAGCTGGAAAATAAATGTTATATCCCAAATACTAATGTGGATAAATTTTAAATTTTTGTTGGTGAAAGTTGAATCTCAACTCAGACTTATTTGGAGGCCGTGAGAAAAATCTTCATTATTAGACAGGGTAGTGCTTCCCTTCCCATTAATTCCTTTAGCAGACCTTCCCAACTTTTAAAATTTTGTTTCAAGATCTTGAAGATAACAAAGAATAATGCCGATCTGAACTATGAAGTAGAAATAATCCTTTGTCTTCCTTCTCTGTGTAGATATCTTAATTTTTTAATATATTTTTTAGCTAGATTAGGATTTTTTTTTCCCTGATGAAGGTCAAACGATCTAATTTTAATTGGCAATGCTTGCAGTGTGATCGTATCTAAAGAATGTGACTTCCTTAATAAAATTTAACTAGGTTGGCAGTTTTAATCTCTGAAGTTATGTGTCACCTTGTGAGTAAGTCTCTAATGTACCTACAAGAGCATGCTTATTCGAGTAAATTTTAATTTACTGATCTTTAAGATCAGAACAGTCTCCTTGAACAGCATCTTAAGAAAGAAATGTTAATCTACTCCTTTTTAAAATTGTCCCACTCTCAATGTTTTTAAAATACAAACTTTATTTTTCCTACTTACACATTTCTGATTTGCTAGTTTACCTATTTCAGACATTTTCACTCCCATGATGTGTATTTTAAGAACTAAATTTGTTCCCCATGTCACCTTTTTCCTTTGGGTATATTGTAGCCTTTCAATATGCCTTTGGCATCTTCTAATTAGATTGGGATCAAATAGAAGTGTTAGGATGACAGTCATTATTATAAGAAAATCTAAGAAATTTAAAAAGAAAATATTTCCAAAACTTTTCAAGTAAATGCAAATATCTTCCTACTGTGCTATTCTACCATTCTAGGCCTGAAGAACTGCTTAAGCTCGTTCCAGGTCTCGGGCTAGCTTGTGAAGTGTGGACCATCTGTTGCCTTAGCTTTATATCATTAGTCATTTATTTCTATTCAGATAATGCCTAGCAGATGTGTCTCTGTCAGACCATTTCTTCAAGATCTTTAGCATAGAATAATAGATATTTTTTAGGATATCTGCATGCACTCGCCAAGGTTCGATTTCTCTTTAAGCCTGAACAGTTTTGCGACTTAACGTATGTTTTCACTGTATCCCTTCCTTGTTTCTATTGCCATAAAGAAAGTAAATATTTGTAGAGATTTTAAAATGTGAATTTTATTTCTAAAGCTTTCACCCACTCTTGTCAATGTGGCAGATGATGACATCATTCACACTTTGGCTAATGGAAATACCACTAAAAATAATATTCCCTCCATGATGATTCTTCTCTTCCCTAGGTAGGTTTAAAGGCAGAAAACAAGAATTGGAAAAGCAAACGTGTTACTGTAATTCTTTGTCTGTCTTGCCATCTCTTTCCTTAAACTCTCCTCTTGCTGAACTGCTGAAGTCTTTGGCTGAGCTGAAGAAATTGGTTTGGACCCGGTACAGCGGTCTTGTATCGGAGCTGTAGTGAGTGTGCCTCGTGTCCTCAGTGTCCTATACGGCTGGTGCTCGGGTCGGGCCACCACTCCCTTGGTTTATCCTTCACTTCTGATCTTCTTTGATGAGGCACTACCTCCTAGGGTGGCTCAATATAGGAGAAACAAGGGGTATGGGGCATCCTGAAAGCAAACAATTTTATTTTTTTGTTAGAATTTTAATTTTAAACTGCTGCTGGTAGCTTCACAATGCAAAAACTGATGATAAGGGAAATACAGTTTAGAGCTTCCTTTTTTTCTACCCTTCAATGAAGTCATTCTTCAAGGAGACTGCTTAGTTCAAATCTTTTTTTTAACCACACTTCTCTATTTTCTCCTGGTGAAATAAGAAACCACCTGTTCTAGTAAGAGGTTGTGACCTGTTTATCACTTGCATACCGGGATCAACTGGTATTGTCACAATGTGGTGTTTCAGGCAAATATTGGCAGCCTTTTACACACTTCCACTTGGTTGTGATTCAAAGCCATATGAAACTTCACATTTCGCATGATTTGGTGTGAAATCATAAATGTGTTGTGAAAACATAAATATGTTTAATCATGCACTTGAGGAAACTAAACTACTATAAAAAATAAGTCTGTGCTTTTCTTGTATTGGATTTTTTGAGGAATAATTCACGTCAGTCCTATGAAATAAATGTTACTACCGATTTCATAATATTAAATTGAATAGTTGATTTATTTACTGTGAAGTTGCATTTCATTCATAAATACAATAGCTTACATTCACTAAAAATTGTCATTATTTATATTTACTGAAAGAAGAAAAGCTTTTGATTTAGAGTATTAATTGAAGGCTTTGAATCAGAAGTTTCACAAAGTCCTGCTCTTCCATTTTGATTTACAAATATGAAGTTCGTCTCAACGTTAGAACATGAAAATAAGATTGCTGTGGATGAAATCTAGAGGGTTCTGAAACTTGCTGTACATTTTCTAGCAGTTTAAAGGTGGAGAAATACAATTCCAATTTCTCATCTTGAAGTGCTTGTTATATGCTTTTATATAGTTTTATTTGCTTTACATATATTGAAGGAAAACAGTGTGTATCTCTGCTGGGGGGGAGGAAGGCAGCAGGGACATGAGAGGTTGCAGTCCCTGCACCTTCTCCATTTCCTGCTTTGTGATGCCCCCAGACCCCTCAGGCTTGAGCACTGAGGCTGGAGTAGATGAGGACAATGCCACAGCCCAAAGCAGCATTCCTTCATGTGTGGGGGACAGGCTGCATCTGGCACCAGCAGCCACTCTGCAGCACGCAGTAGGTCTCCAAGTGGCTCTTTCCCCCTCTGGGTCTGGCTCAGGGCAGTGCAACTTTCTCCAGTCTCATGTCCCACACAGGAAGGATGTGTAATTCAGATTCTATTTAGGCAGCAAAAAAAATTTCTTGAGTCCTGACCTAGATAAAACATATATCATCCTAATTGGATAGACTTAATTGATGTTTTGAGGCATTTTTAGAGATAGTTTTCTATTTCTACTGGGAATATTTTCATATTTCTGTTTATAATTTACTCCACAAATTTGTTTATTAACAATTCTTGCCATTTCTTTCATCTCCCTATGAATTTCTGCTTGAGAGCAAGGGAAATATATCTTTGTTCTCAGGAAAGAAAAGTTACTTTGAGTTTTACTTTGAAGCACCCAGTGATATAGCTGAAATGTCATGAATAATTTAAGCAAACATTGATGCACATGTTACTAGAAATAATCAAGGAACTTTAGAGGTTGTAAATAAAACCAATTTAAAGATTAAAATTGATGCAACTTACAATTCTAATTTTGTATATACACAAAAGTAGGACAAAATAGTATTCTGGAACATATGGGAATAGAACAAACAGCACTGGCATTCATGTGCTGTTCATGATTCATCTGTGAGTAAAAACTTTAATATCTTACTCTGGCTTGCATATGTACTGTAGGAACATGGAATTTAAGTCTTTAACTTTCATCATGGTACTTTGAAAGAGCTGTATGATTTAGTAGCACACATCTTATTGATAGTCAAAATGTACATAGTCACACCATTTGCTTCTCTGTATGGTCCAAAATCTATCCACAAAAAACCTGCTTGACCTAAATGACCTTGTGATTCTTACTTTGTAATATTCAAGACTATCTTGTTCCTGGCAATTTAACCAAGAAAACTGCAAGGGAATTATGTTGGTGGAGGAGGTGTTAGCCAGCCATGATGTCAGGTTTTCTGGTTTCTGCAAGTCTTTTGCTTTTCTTATTCTGGGATCCAAGTCTTAGCCTGTTGCTTTTTCCCCTTGGTTATGCAGATATCTCAGTCCAATGTTACTAACTGTGTTTCATGCTTTGGGAACACTGTATGTGTAGTCAATCACAGAATTTATATTTCACCTCAATGTTTTCATGTGCTTCACATGAATTTTTTCAGGCCACAAGTGATGATTCAGTGTAGGGGAAGGCTGGCAGCCTCGGCAGGTCTGTGCTGGGCAGCAGAGCACCGTGCTACAGATTCCCCAGACAGCAGCTGGCAAAGTGCGATTGCTGCTCAGTGTGTTTCGGTGCAGCCCCACCCACAAATATACTCTTGGGACCCATACACACGGGAGCACATTCACGATGCCATCATTTGCCTAAAGAGCATATGAACAGTCCTCTGGATTATGCTTAGTTTTAAGCAGATAAAGGAGGGATCTTTGTCTACATAGTATTTTTCAGACAGGCTAAAAGGTATTTCTCTCAAATGTTTTAGAAGAGTATAAATTAGCTAGAATGAAACTAAGGCAGCATTTCAATCAATTTAGTTTACTACCAGTCATTTTGTATCAGTGCTGGTAAAACAAATAGATGAAGAGAAAATAAAGTTAATCTGTATTGATAGGTTTTTTTTAATA
Organism: Antrostomus carolinensis; assembly: GCF_000700745.2. Taxonomy (NCBI): domain Eukaryota; kingdom Metazoa; phylum Chordata; class Aves; order Caprimulgiformes; family Caprimulgidae; genus Antrostomus; species Antrostomus carolinensis. The sequence continues at coordinate 37,316 of NW_010305842.1, forward strand.
AACAGTAAAGAATAAGTTCATGCACTGGTTTTGGCTTTTTTTTAAAAACATGATGGTGATGATAGTGCAAAAGTATCTGATTCAGATATAATTGTGTTACTTTAGTTTATTTCTCAGTAGAGGAGATTATAAAAAAATACTTGAAAGATTTAATTAAAATCTGTTCTCTTACATTTAATACTCCATAATGCTTTTAATTAATCTGAATATCCTTAATTACTTCTGTAATTTTTACCATGTGTAAATAGCTAATTAAAGTATTAACCATCATCAAATGTAGTCTAGAATTAAATATATAAATGCTCTGTTGCTGATTAAGAGGATTACATGGAAAAAATAGTTGAATTTCAGGTATGAATGGTTTCTGAATGCAAATACATACAGATTAGCTGCAGTAAAAGGGGAAACAGATGAAGGAGATGATTATAGTTTCCTACTGAGCCAGCCAATATAAGACTTCTGTAGTTCTAGTGGTACTTAGAGAAGTTTGGAGGTTGTTGTAAACTTCACCAGTTCGGTATAATCCTTGAGGGACTGTCTGTCAGTGGAGGTTACTGGAATGCAATATATTCAGCCTCCTTTACTGGGTTTCAAGGACCAGATGGTAGGGGACATAGTTATGACCTACATCCTCTGAGAAAAGTTCCTTTCTCATTTCCACAGTAATGCCAAAGGAACAGAGAGCTCTCCTTGCTCCTGGAGGTTACACTACAGAATAGCCTCATATTTGTATGTGAGCCAAAATTGGATGGTGACAAATACAGTGTAAATGTTGAAGGATAATAATTTGACCTCTTCCTCACGATCAGTTTAGGAAAACTATCAACACAATTTCTCTGTGAAGATATCCTCTGGCATGAAGGTCTGTTGTAATGAAATACACGCCAATAACTTCTTAGCTTAGACCAACCTGAACCAGTAAATTCCCATGGGTGTCTCTGTCGTGTGCTCTTTAGCCGTTATGACTGTGGAATTAGCTCACGCTGAGCTAATCTATCCCTGCCCCGTGGCACGGATTTGGCATAGTTGGTAACATAAAGGAATCTCTTAGGTAGATAATCAGGTGTTGGGGTTTTTTTAATGTGGTGAAAGTAAAAGCTGCTTTTCAAGACTTATACAAAGGGTTTACTTAAGAAGGCCAAACCAATAACTTGATTTCAGTTTCCAGTGGGATTTGATTAATCTGGAAATTCAAATGGGTTTTTTTAGAATTTTAGGTCATTGCTCCCTGTCCTTGTGTTACTTGTGACAGCATTGCCCTCCTGAAAACCTGTGGAGTAGAGATAATCAAATGAGGTGTTTTAAAATGTAGTACTATTGTTATTTTTTGGGGCTCCTGAAAGGCTTCTATAGAGAAATTAGATAATTAGCTCTTTTAGCAGACCTTGATCCCAGTGGTCATCCAGGTCCTGTTTAAAAAATTGAATTGTGCAGACTCTTGAGTTGGCAAAGCCTCAAACCAGTAATGAAAAGCTGAAAAACTCTTTTCTTTAAAATTGCCTCCCATACTGACAAAAGACATCTCTTACAATATATAGAAAATCTTATTAGGTTTTGTCTTCGTTATTTTAATAATGTCTCAGATATAGTACATTGTGCCTCCTGCATATATGTTCCAAGGGCTTTTTTTATGTGCTTTTTGCTGTTAATTGAAGAGTGGCAGATAAAGACTGGGTTTAGGTGCCTTCTAAACCTTTTATCATGGTGAACTAAGCTGAGAATAGAAAAAGTTCACTTCTTGTTCTGGTACTACTTTGATGTCATCTCAGTGCTCAAAATTAGGAAATGTTATTTCAAATGTAGTGCTCCTGGACAACCTTCCCCAGTGTGTAGATGTTCTCCATCAGTAGATCTGCCACTATCAGTGAGGCATGGCTTTTGGGAATCAAGTAGTTTGCATTTCTGTATTCTGGTTTAGAATTACTAGGCCCAGCCTCACATCTCAGTTCTACAGAAATGAGATTCAAAGCATAATTTTCTAAAATTTGCTGCTTTTAACCATACCTTGTACTAACAATCTCTAGCTCCCACCCAGGGAGCAATGTAGTATGTTTCTGTCTTATTCCTGAGTACCCAGTAGATTGTATAAGACAACTCTACACCTTCTTTCTAGTAGAGAAGAAATATTTCAAATGGCAATTGCGTCCAAGTTGTGGGGGTTTTTTGTTGGTTGGATTTTTTTTTTAGTCATAATGCAAATCAGGAGCAGTGGCATTAGAAAGTATCATTTGACTCATTAATTATTTTATTGCTGCTTAACTATTAGACATATTTTATGGCTTTGCAGTTTAATTGATGTAGGCTCAAGTTAAGTTACAAACATGAATGAATATTTTGATTAGTCTTTTACATAAACCATTATCTGTCTACTTTGAATATTAAACGTTCTATCCTAAACCATGCTGAATATTCTACTGGATATTGCATTTGAGTTTTTGAAATTATCCCCTGAGATTCTGGAAATCTTGCATAAAAAAGTTCAATTTCCTTTGTCTTCATTGACATTTAAACTTAATTAGCTAAAATGATAAAATCTCCCTGAAGTATGGATAATTATATTAATGTAATTTTTGCTTAGACGGGTGGCATATTGCAGATCTTCAGGTTTTATTCTGAAGTATATTCAAAATTTGTGGTGGTACTTTCAGAATCATAAGATTCAATCCATGTACATTAATGAACTTGTTATTTCTGGCATCCTTTAGAGAACTGAACTACCTTCCATATCAAAACAATTACAATAATCTGGTATGAGGTCCCTCTTCCTTTTTGCATCAGAGGTAGGGTGTGGCTACTCTAATGGAAATCACAGGCAGGATGGCTAACATTCACTTGCAAAGCTGCCTGAATAGATGTGATAAGGCTACTTTGGAATAGGTTGTGTTGCACAGGTGTATCTTCTCTGTATTACCCTCAAATTGTTGGTTACAGAAGATGGAGAATGTGTAAGGAATGATGCAGAGGACTGTAAGGAAAAGAAAGTCTCATGTCAGGCAACTGAATGTTCTGCTGGAGTACCGGGTATGTCCTGGCCTCTGTCACCAACTGTTTGTTCTTCATTTTGTTGCTGTCTAACTTAATAATGAGGGTCTGATTTACAGAAGTACTGAGCACTGGCACCTCGTAGTGCACTAGGAGCTGTGCTTTGAAAATCTTGAGTGCTGTAACAGAAAATACTACTACGTAAACAATGAGGTCTTACACTCTGAAATTCTGTATCTAAAATGAACAGATTTTTTGTTTACCTGCTGCTTATCGTGCTTCATCCATAAAATGGGAATAATATAGCTCTATATTCTACCTGGAGCTGTTATGAAAGTTAATTTATCCCTTGATTAGCAATTGCATACAACCATATAAAGAACATTAAAAAGAAATTGAAAGGAATTATTCCAGTTCTCTTCAAATCAAGGGCTGAGCAGTGTACGGAAGTCAGCCTCTTTTTTTTTTTTTTTAATTTCTTTTTTTTTTCTTTCTTTTAGAGAACATTGGAAAGGAAAAATTTTAACATGGGTCCCTGGAAGTGAATTCAGTCTGTCTGTGATAATGACTGGAGCTGAGGTCTCCAAAGACTTTGTATTTTAAAAATTACTCTTAGAATTAGTTGTTTTCTGAAACATCACCCTTCTGACCTGAAAGGTCTAAAGTTTATTCTTGACATCTTTTAGCACACTTGATTAAAATGCCTTCCTTTTTTTGTTGTTGTACAGTGGAGGAAACCACCAGACAATACTGGCCACTTTTTGTTCTCTTCATAGGGATGAACTTTAAGACTTAAATCTGTGTAATTAGATTTAATGAGCAATTATGTGCCTTCTAACTTTGGAAAATAAACTGTCTCCTAAATCAAGTGAAAAATGTCTACCAAATACCAGCAAAGGAGGAAAAAACCCAAACAAACAAACAAAAAACCCCAACAACACTCCACAGAAAGAAAAACTACTTTAGCACTTAACCTTAGCTCCTGTTTGATGCAGCACAGTTTGGAGGTGCTCCTTCTCCTCCACACAGGGAGAGCTTGCTAATAGAAGACTATTTGGCAAATCAGAAGCAATGTTATGCACATAGATCTATGTAAATAGATATTATACAAGCTGATATGGAATCACAGTGTGAATCAGCAGTGGGGTTTTCTTAGCAATGGTAATACACAAACATCAACAAAAAAATAGTGATAAACCAGCAAAGAAATGTGTCAGAGGAATGATGTATTCCTAAAACAGTGGTGATGTCCAACTTGTCTCATCTGCTTATCTCATTTTTCTTCTTTCTGTCTACAGAATGCAGTGAGAGTTTTGCATAAATGCTTGAAAATAACCCAGGAAATTCAGGTCAAATAGACTGTCTAGTAATTTGTAAAACCTAAAGAGTGTTTGGCAGCTGTACATTTTCAGTTTATGTTGGTGTGGTTTTGAACATCATCTTAAATTCTTGAAAAGCCTTACTCCAGAGCTGCAGAAATTTTTGTTGTTGATTTGGTGGGTTGGTTTGGGTTTTTTTGGTTTGTTTGTTTGTTTTTTTTAATCTGAGGAATTCTACATTTCTGTAGGTATATAAACTCCTAATAGAGTTGAGAAATTTTCTATACCACAGAATCTAAGCATATAAGTGCATTGTTTATTATTAAGGTCTTTGATTAGGGACATCTTGTTTGTTGTTGTTTCTAATAGGGACAAGTTTTTTAAATTTGAAGTTCAGCTTTTATTTATTTGCTTATTTATCTGTAAGTAAAATGATGAGAGAAGATTACAAGAAAAATTTTAAAATACAAACTTTATTTAACAAAACTGTAGAGTAGGAGAATCTCTAAAGCTTGTTTCAAGATCAGAGAAATTCTCACTTTCATGTTGTTGGTCAAGGATGTAGGGTAAAGTGCATAGGTTCTTGGTTAATGACACATTTACTATGGTTATAAATAAGTTTTTAATGAGGCCAAATCAAAGCTACTTTCAAGAAATAAGTATATAATTTGTATAAACCAATTTGTACTTGTTAAATTCTATGGATTATACAACAGCTGTTTCAGGAATAAATAACTCAGCTGGTTCTGAACTAGGGATGACACTGAGTACATTTGCCACATGCTCCACTAGAGTGCCAGAAAATGGCACTGGGACATGAGGAACATCTGTCTGGAGGCACGGTTCGGAAAGCTTCTGGTAGTATTTTCAAAGCAGCTGAAACAATGGAAGATGTTTGGCTTATTTTTGTTATCTGCCTCTGGAAAGGAGGAAGTCATAAAGAGGAATGTGTAAAATGAACAACAGGAGGAAATAAAGACAAATATTGCTGCAGCCTAGCTACGCTTGCACCTGCAACCTCCTGGTGATTTCAGTACTAAGAAGTGTGTGCAGATGTTCCTCTTTTGTCTATCTAGGCTAATTTTGCAAATAACTTTTCTGGGTTCTCCAGTGCATCCTTCAAATTAATGTCCTAGATTCTGTGTTTCAGAAGTTCCTTGTGTCATCTGGCATCTCACTTGCATGAGATGAGGGCCGTGCATTATTTGCTGGACTGGAATTAAATAATAAATTAATTATTTGTAAGAAGTTTTTCCTTTTTGTAATAGATTAAAAGCAAATGTAAAGGATTACACTACAGTATCACTGAAAAAGCTGTGGTTTAAATCCAGTTGTGCTCTGTGCCAGTTAAGGAATATTATATTTAGAACTACAGTGCTGTAACAAATTCAAGAGTTTTAAATCATGTGTATATTAAAAAGAATAGAATCATTTAGGTTGGAAAAGACCTTTAAGATCATCGAGTCCAACTGTAAACCTAACCCAACCAAGTCCACCTCTAAACTATGTCACTAAGCACCACATCTACACGTCTTTTAAATACCTCCAGGGATGGTGCCTTACCCATTTCCCTGGGCAGCCTGTTCCAACACTTGACAACCCTTTTAGTGAAGAAATTCTTCCTAATATCCAATTTAAACCTCCCCTGGCACAACTTGAGGCCATTTCCTCTTGTCCTGTCGCTTGTTACTTGGGAGAAGAGACCAACCGCCACCTGGCTCCAGCCTTCTTTTAGGTAGTTGTGGAGAGCAAGTAGGTCTCCCCTCAGCCTTCTTTTCTCCAGATTACAAAACCCCAGTTACCTCAGCAACTCCTCACAGGACTTGTGCTCCAGACCCTTCACGAGCTTTGTTGATCTTTGTGCATTAATGTCTTTCTTATGGAGATGGGCCCAAAACTGACCCAACACTTGAGGTGCAGCCTCACCAGTGTCAAGTACAGGGGGAGGATCGCTGCCCTAGACCTGCTGGTGACACTATTTCTAATACAAGGTAGGATGTTATTGGATGTTGTTTTTTCCTCTGAACTACAAGAAAATCAAGTCCTTATCTTGCCATTAGATCTGTATGGAGGGATCTCTGAGCCCTTGTGAACTAACCTCTGCTCTTCATAGGGACGGCAGCATACAGGATTTTTTGCATAATCCTGTAACTGATACCCTTGCAAAGATAGGAAATCTCACCTGTGTTCGTGTTTCATTGTAGACTTCGGATATGTATTTCTTTTTTAAAGGAATTTGTGATATCAACTTATTTTAGGCTACTTTTTAATCCTCTTTTCATATCTCCAGCTCCTTCTCTGATGATAGTACCTGCCTGATGAAACAGTAGGATTATGTGTAATAATCAGATATATAGTTTCGGATTTATACATGCTACTGTGAGAGAATAGAAAAATTCCAATTGAAGAAACAGCATACTTGAACAGGAGGAGGTTTTTAACAAGAAAGAAAAAAAAGGTGGCTTTTGAATCACAAGTTTCAGCAATTTTGCTCCGAATTTCCTTGTAATTTTAAAGTCATTATCTTAATTAAGATGGAAGAGATGATTGCCTTACTCTTCTGTGAACTGCTAGCTACAGGTGACCCAGAGGAAGAGGCCTTGTTCCAGGAAAGGTTTAGTTAATGGAGGTGCTGCTGGCATTGGCACTGTGCAGCCCGGCAGGCTGGAAGCCACACGGTGGGATGGGGCACCTTGGTGAGCCGCCCTGTGTAATGGGGCTGGACGCAGCAGCGCTGCCTGTTTCCTTGGAGGCCGTTGTACTGAATTCATACTGTCTCATATGGGAACTTGCTGTCTTAGATGAAATGGCAACATAAAATTAACCACAGAGCACTAGCACAGAAGCAGTTGCAGTCCTAACTTACACAATGATATGATACACACACACGTATATATGTATATAATATATGTACAGTATACAATAACACTTACAGATATTCATTTTTTATAGTTGTGCCACATATGTCATCTTTGTGCGTTAGAACTAAAAATCTAGATTGATTTTTCCCCCTCCAAAGGACTTTTTTAGCCTGGTGTAAAGCTTAAAATAAAAAGTTTGGAGTCTCTGTAATCAGCCCATTTGAAGTTTCATATCTGAAAATCCAGCAAAAGTGAACCAAGCTATACACACTGATACATTTTGAATTTTAATAGACTTTATTACAAGCCTTCAAATTAAAAGCTGTCAGGAGAGATAAAAGGTTGGGGATTTGGATTCAAAGGGACTTTGATTAGACATAAAGGTCAGCAATGGTGGCAAAAAGTCGATGCATCTAAATTAAGCATAAACCTCTGGAAGAGAATATGCTAATCTTTCATGTAAAGTACTTGTCAGGCTGATCTTGGCTCGTATCCACAACAGTTAGACTATTTTCTGTGATGAAATTTTAACAAATGGTAATCCATGTGTAATTTGCCTGTCAAGTGTGTGCCATTTGTTTTTACTAATGTTAGATTTTAACTGCTAAGGAATCATATTATACTACATAATGCTCTCCTGATTAAAGATTTTACTTTAGAATCTTTAGTTCAGTTTTTAACTGCAACTTTTTTTTTTTCCTTAGGAATGTAAAAATGTAAATGGGTGGGAAGGAGAAAGAAAGAAAATAGAAACTCTAAATGTTATTGCTTTTTGTAAAACTAAATATAAATGTATAAATTACATTTTAATTGAGGAGATGTTTAAAGTTATAGTAACTTAATATTTCTGAATGTGAAATTAAGATTCTGCACTGTTAGTGAGCAAACTCATTAAAGACATAAAAGGAAGACAGGATGAAAAAGGATTTACATTTGTAGAATCTTCTGTAAAATTATAAGAAGTGACAGGCTCCATTTTTTGATGCTGAAATCAAGGTTGCATGTCTAAACTGCAGTGACACCGTGGCTGGATTTTGCATAGCTGAGAACTAATAGGAAATTAATAGAGTGTAATACAGGCCTATTGAATTCAGTCTAACTTTGTAGCTTTGATGTGTAAGAACAGAAGGCATAATTTCAGTCTTTGTTTAGTGTCCTGGACATATAGCTTCACTAACATCTAAGTATGGTCAGGATTAAAAATGTGATGGATAGCACCACAGCACGGTCTTGACAGCTTTTCTGTTCAAATACAAATTTCTGTCTCAGCCCCAGAATGTTTGAAGGAGCATTCAGAGATGAAATATTGTAGCTGCAACAAGCCTGGTGTGAAGCTATTATGTCTTGAAAGGAAAAATAATTACAAACTGTACGTCTCCTAGGCACATATCTGTATTAATAATGCATAGTAATAAATACACTGGAGTATACTAATGAAATGTTATTGAAGATTAAAGTTTTTGGAACCATAAGGTTATGAATCTGTCAAGAAAAATGTCAATGCATCTGTCTAGTTTTAGATTTTTCTACCTGTTTTAGGTAGATCATGATTTATCTAGCTTTCATAATGTCTCTTTGGGATATTTTCTCAAAGTTGAAATTTTTAAAAATATCCATCCATTTCTGTACCAAAAAAATATTTCTGTTCACTTAAGACTGTCACTATTGTCTCCAAAAATTTGTGGTAAAAGGAATATTTTTATTGCAGTGCTATGGAGGTGGAATACTGTCCTTACTATAGTAAAGTAAGTAGGTCAGAACCTCACTGACATGTGACATACAAAGTCCTTACCTCCATATTAATCACGAATAAAATGAAACAGGAGTTGTTTAGTGCAAAAGAATATCTGTATTTGAGGAGCTAATACCTGTAGTGATTTTATACTTTTTGCTTAACTATTAATTGAAGGAGAGACTTTGTCCCATGGCGACCAATTCCCACACAAACACAAGGGGTCCATCTGATGCTGCAGGATGGTATAAAGCATTGTAATATCAGCCGTTGATATAGCGCAATAAGAATGAAAATCAGACTCCAGGAAGTGAGAATAAATTGTCTGACTCCTGAATCTCTGTCATTAAACTTCATCTCCTGTTCACATGTTCTCCGTAAGATGTGGTTTTGTCAACTGTTAGAGAAACCACTACTGATGCTGTTGTGATATGGACTACCTTAGTTATCCAAACTGAGGTAAACACAGATGAGGTTGCCATTGATGCTGAGTAGTCTGTAATCACACTTTTGTCAAATTTAAGCTTCAAAGAACTCAAAAGAGAGCTAGAAGTGTCTTAAATGTCTTCAGCCTTAGTATGATACATACTTTTTTTGAGATGACATTGATGAAAATAGTTCCATTTTCATTCAGTACTTCTGCAAATCATGCTAAAGATAAAAACATAGATCCTAAATACACAATAAACAGGCAATTAACCTGTCTCTTCAGTGAAGTCTTGGTCTTGTTGGGATTTATTTATGTATTTCTAAATGTTGATGTTAAGTGGGCCTTTACTGTGTTCAGAATGATGGCTGCATGTTTCTCAGCCTCCTAAACCAATTTGAGAGAGACCACCTCATTTCACACAACATTGACTGCATCCTTGCTGTAATAATGCACTAGTTTTATTTATTCTTGGCTTAATCTGTCAACCTTATGTTTATATCAAAATTTGGGATCCTCCCTATAAAAGTGATTGACAAAGCTGCTCAAGAAGGCTGAAAAACTGAAGTACTTAGTTTATTGCAGTAAAAATACTGATATTCATATATAAAACAGCAGAATAGCAAAGCAACAGATGGATATGACAAACCACTTTTTAATTTTTTTAATATATATATAATGGGGTAGAATAACCAGAATTAGTGTTTCTTAATAGGTCTATATGGCTGAGTAGACTCTCAAAGTAGAAGCAGCACTTGAACAGTAACTAATGTTAGAAGTTAGTGAAGCTGTGAGAAAGGGCTAAGGAAAAAAACCTTGCCTCTGTCTCCTCTATTCTCCAATTCTATCAGCCAGTTTTTTGTGGTCTAGTGTGTCACCCTCAATTTAATACATTCATTTGGATTTGTATAAAAAAACCCAAAAATCCAAGCACATCTTCCTAAAGAATTTAAATTACTAGGACCAAATAAATAAATAAAATTGTTCAGTGATTAAAAATACGAAATTAAACCAAAGTAAAATTATTTGCTGTCTAGAGGTAGATGGGAGATGGCATTTGTTTAATTCTAAATATTTTGGTTTGACTATACAGATTTCCAGAGGAACCTGAACACATGGTTCCTTGGCCATGGATCAATCTGCCTGGTAGGTCTTGCCCAGAGCCAGCCCCATGTCACTGCTGCAGAAGCAGTCAATCCAGTGCAAATTTGGGCTCTGTCAAAGCTTCAAGGGCAACTTGCCCAGAGAACTGTCAGGAACCTGCCTTAGTTCAGGGAACTATTCAGTTGTTTGGTCCAAAATTGAACTTTAAATAAAATATCAAATAACGCAATTTCCTGTAATTCAATTATATTCTTTTAATTTGCTCTTCTAGCTCCTGCCCATCCTTTTAGCTGAATGTAACTAACCATCATTCCCCATTTTCTGAGGAAATCAATGTTGTCTTATATCATCAGAAACTTTTATTTTTTTTCACTGAAGTGGAGAGAAGGAACACATTGTGATCTGGATGTGTATGATGGATAATATCTTGACATTAGTCTCTTATACTGAACGGTCTTTCAGGCTTGAATACTTTCCTTAATACCATATTTTATGGAGAATATGATTCCTCAAATAGGCAGGAACCTGGACATTAAGATTTTACAAGTAAAATGAAAGACCTTAAGCTTCATTTAGCAGAGAGAAGGCTGCAAAGGGGCTATTACCTGCCTTGTGGTGGTGCACATATGCTGTCCTTGTCTGAGTGCCCATTGTGGGCCAAGGTGACAGGCTGCCTGAAACAGGGAGTGAAGGAATATGCTATTTTCAAACTTTTTTTTTCTTAAACTTATTTCGAAAAAAATGAAGTTTAAAGGATTAATTTTGGCTTATGTATAGAAGCCTACTATATTTCATCAAACCTTAAATGACTGATACATAGAGTGCCTTCTATTGGTGTTTTACCAGTACCCTGAGGAACATTTCAGTCTGTAAGATGGTGAAGTTTGAGAAGGAAGCACATTCCTTTGCTCCCCAAGATGCCTTGCACTAAATAGATTACCTTTAGCTTGAGGAAGGATTGCTGGGCTCCCAGAGCATCTCATTGGTATCAGGTTTAGTCTTCTGGACCACCAGCAGAAAATCATGCTGTGCTGTCACAGCATCTTCATCCAAGATGTGCTGAACAGCATATTTGATCTCTGGCAACAGTGAAGGCATGCATCAATATTAGTTACTCTCTCTCTCTTGTTGTTTCCCAAGTAATCTGGAAGTACGGGAGCTATTCATGTTTGATCCCAAGGCATTTTCTACTCTGTTCTCACAAATATGAGTCTCCATATGTTATTTCATTTCATCTAATCCCATCCTCTCTGAAGTTAGAAATAAAGTACTTTTTATAAAGTATGCTGAGCTAATACTGCTCAGCATACTTTATAATGCGTTACGGATATAAAGTTTCTGAATAAAATATGTATTTTATAAAGCTTTTGCTTTGTAAACCTTGATGGTATCAGAGCACATAACCTTTAGTACCTTCTTTTCAACTATAGGAATTGAGTAGGATTGTGTGCTTGGTCTTCCATTCTCTTTTCAGAATGGTTTTGTGGCTAAGAGAATGTAGAATGAGAGTAAACTTCTGTAAATAAAAAATAAAACAAACAAAGTCAGCTTCAAACCTCCAGAAGTTCTTTTCTCAGCATGGCAGATGAATGTGTGCACTGACTCATGCAGCTGGTGGTTGAGCGTGTAGCCTGCTGAGGTGAGAGCTTCCTCACGTTTTAAAGCAACACAATTTCTTATCATAGCTGTGTTGCTAAGGGATTTCTTATATTTCTCCTCTTTATTATTCTCTGTCAGATTTCAAAGACCAACAGGAAAACATGTTGCGTTGTGTCTATGTATTGCCTGTTCATGCTGCTGAGTTAAGAATGAATTACAAAAGCAAGCATAACTTCAAATAGACTATACAATATGTAGCTCACTTCCTCTGTTGGGATATTCCATCCATGCACTTATTAATAGATGCTGGTGTTTTCCAGGTTTCAGCCCTTCTCTTTAAACCAGCAGATTTGGTGACTTCATACCATGTTAAAGGAAACCAATTCAATGGCATATTACTGCCTAAAATCACCACCTGCTTCCTACCTTGTGCCCTGATGCTCCTTGTGCTTCTCTTTTTTTTCTGTACTGGTAGCGTGGCTGATCTCATGGAAAAATAACCTTGAAAGAGCACAGTGTTTCATTTCATAAGCAAATTGCCTCAACTCTCAGTCAGACGTGAATGGGCAAGGAAGAGCAGAACTGCCTCCTTCAGTGTCAGCTCCATGTTAAACTGGCTTAGATTCATCCTGAAACTACATCTGCAGAAATACTAGCAATCCAAAACACCACAGTGGATTTAAATTTTAAAAATTATAGTCTTTTATACTTCATTAATCGTATAAATAACCTGAGAAAATAAACAGCATTATCAACTCCATTTGGATGAGCACACTAGTAAGATATGGGAGTCCCAGAAGTAAAGGGGGAGAGCAGTGGAGATTTCCCACACTGAAGAATGCAAACCAAGTTTGGCACTTGGCTGCCCTCCGGTTCTCTCTCTGATGGTATAAGGTGGGATATTACTAATGGAATAACATGATCAAAAAGTAGCATTAAAATTGTGTAGTGTGTAAAAGGAGTTTAATTCTCCATCGCACATTTTTAAGATACCATAGTTAATAATTTAGTTGAGTTTTAGTAGCCTTTTCAGTTGTAGCCCACTAATGCGGAGCTTGCTTTCTAGTGTTTAGCGCCTGCTGCGCAAGTGGTATTTTTAACAAAATACATTTGCTGCAAGCTTTTTGACAAGGCTTCACACTGAGATAAACACAATTAACATGAGCTATTTAAACTTCCTTTCTCTTGTGCTTGTTTATTAATGGTCTTTTAAGATCTATTTTTGTTACAAATATTAAAGAATGTGTAACAAATTTGATGACACAGTGAGGGTTTGCAATTTAAGTGTTCTACTCTTGAGAAACTCCTGGGTCATATCCTGTTTGTAATAGCTTATTGTACACATAGGCTCAAGGATGACCATGTGGGTCCTTCTTTTTTAACATGCTGTACAGCAGAATATATTGTAGCAGCAAACAGGATGAGCTAAAGGGGTGCAGGCAGGCTAGCTTACACAGAATAAAAATTTCAATAGAAAGTATTTCCAGTGAATCCTATTTTGTGTAAAGTCTTATCTTTTCCATATGTCACACCAAAATGGCTTTTGGCAAAAATAGTCTTGCAAAGAATGTCTGCTGGAGGGGCTGTACTGAATATTCATAACATAGTACATCTGGGTGTGCTGAGATCTCTTACAATAAATATATATAATTTCTTTTAGGTTAAGCTGGTTCAGAATAATATTGCTAATCTTCCTTACATCCTTCTAAACAGTCTGTGTAAGGCAATTTTTTAATTAAAAAAAAAAAAAAGCTGGCCTCATTGAGGCACATACCACAATCTCCAGCTCTCACTAAAATCTGTGGAAAGACTGCTCTTGACTTTGGTGGGAACTGGATCTTCTCAGCATGTTTTAAAGGGGCAAAGGGAAGAATGCATGCCTCAGAGACAAATGTCTGTTAGAGCCCCAAAGGACAGAGCTCTTGTAAGGTTTGTTTTGTGTTGTCCTTTCCAGGCTGCCACCTCTACTGGCTGACTGAAACATCCCTACTTACTTTCCTCGCTTTTTGTAGGGGTTAGTCTGGAAGTACACCCCTTCTGGCAGAATCAAAGGAAGATGCTTCTTGCATCTTCCTCCTTCTGTGTGTCTGGGCAAGTGACAACTACAATTGCTATTTAATGGATGGATTTGAAAGACCCAATGGACTGATTTGATAAATGGGCAGATCTTCACCTTAATAAATTAGCATAAACTGAAGCTATCCAGTTTAGTAATTCAAGTACAGTAAATATTATATATTTGTTCATAATGGCCTTTCTGCCCAATGAGTCCTGCAGCTGTTTGTGAGCAGTTCTGACAAAGACCTATATGTGGGTGAAAGTAAAATGCTGTCTGACAAATGACACAGTTGTTCAGTTGACTCTGCAAGGACTGTGCCTTACACTTACGAGGGTATGTCTGAGTATCAGGCCTGTTTCCCTCATCTTTGCTGCTGAGTGAGACTGAGCCCCTGGAGACAGAAGAGCTTGTTCCATTCTTGAGAACAAAAAAGCATGCTTTTTTTGCAGAATGTGCAGCTTGGCAGCAGGGTTGACAGGACCTGGGAGGCCTGGAAGCTGGATGGCTTTTGGGAAAAAGCCCTGTGTATGGTAGGGACTATTGGGATGTTGAAACTATAATGGGAGCATCCATGGCACTTCAGTGCAGAGACTGTATCTGCATCTATCACAGCCTTCTGGTTGCTTCAGTGCTGGTGACAGCATCTCAAATCGTGCTTTCTAAAAGAGGCTTTCTGGACATAATGGATTTTCTCGTGAATCCGACCAAGCTATACTTAATGCCTGCAAAGCAAGGTGGCAAGTGACAGATAGGTAGTTTAGTTTTGCTTTGGATGTTATCTCTTGTGCCCTTTGCCATAACTGAACTTGTTGGCATTGGTTTTGGACTATCCAAGTAGGACCTGCTGCTCAGGGAGTTGGGGAGAGAACAGCATAGTCTGGAGAGTGTTTCAATGGTAGAAGCCACTGACAATTGCTGGAGTGGAAAAAAGGCCTGACAGAAAGGACATCCCATCTACCTTCCATGTATGGACACAGTAAGAGGGAAACCAGTTTGTATTCAAACACTTTATTTAATTTGTCACACAGCAGTTTTTCACAACATGGACTCCATGCACTGTCTTAATCTGGGTTGTGACTGCAGAGTCCTCATGGCTGTGAATATACCTGCAGCTAAAGTGAAGCCCTTAGTTTGAACCCTGAAATTATTTTGAGTTATTCCTACTTGTATCTATGCTTTCATCTAGCTTTTTGAAAGTGAAGAAGACAGAGTTGAGACATCTCCATGACTGGATATTGTCATTACTTGGTTAACTTTAGTGACTTGATTTTGGAGTGTCTATGATAAAGTATAGCACCTAGGGATATTTATCCTAGTAACTTTAAATATGTACTGTTCTTTTGTTCTCTGTAATAGCTTGTTGTGATGATGCTAGTGGAACTGTAACCTTTGTCCAGACACTGAGCCTTGTGCTGTTTGGAGAACATTCATTTCACCAGCAAGACCCTTTTGAAAAGGACTTATTGGTATAACAAAAAAAACCAAAACAACAACAACAACAACAACAACAAAAGTTTTGGAGTGTTATATAACTATCAAAATTTATTTTTTTAAGAGATCTGGATTTCTGTAAGAGATCAGGCTACTGAAATCCTCCTTTCATTTGAACTCACATGCCTGGGATGTCTGTTGCATTAAATATTTATAAATATTTTTAAATAGTTCACCAAGTCTGTAATAAACACAGGGGAAAAAAATACATTATGCAAAGGGTGATTAGTTTTATCATATACTCTTCTACAGGGCAGCTGTTTATTTTCAGTGTTCATTTTCTTGGATCAGTCAGGTAGACAGCTGTTCTTTTAGGGCATTTTTGTTAATTTAAGTAACTTCTTTGAATTGCAAATCTACCACCAAATTCACTTCTAAAAATGCAGCCTCCAGCTCATAATTATATCATCACAAAAATCTTCAGATCACTAATTCAAAAATATCTACTTGTCAGAGATATTTCAAACAAATGCAGACATACACACAGTAAATCACCAAATACATCAGTGCCTGTATGAAACTGAATATGAAATGTCTAGGCCTACTAGATTTCTCAAATGAAAAGTATCATGTATGTTATGTACATTCCCACAAGGCCACGACCAGCTTGAAATACTGTCATCTTGTATATGTGACTTCATAAACACCTGTTAATATCAATAGCCATTGCAAAGATAGAAATATGGTAAGTGGCCAGCTTGTAATTTATCTTTTCATTTCTAAAATTGCTTTGGGTTTTTACCCAATTTCAGAGGATTTGAGGAGAATTATAGGAGACGGGAAGGGAGGGAGTACTGCAGGTTGGGCTGGCACTTATCACACCATACAGGAACACGGGTTTTTATGTTTTGGAAACTGCCAGGAACAATTGCAGTGTAGAAGCTCTGTCTCTCCAGTGCGATCACCCATATAGTCTTTGGTCTCGTAATATCCTTATTGAAGTCAATATATAACTTTTTAGATATGCAGTTTATATTCAGGCTATCGGACTTGTGCTATAAATATTTGTGTCCCTTTCAATGCATATGAAAGCATAGATCTTGGTTACCATAGTTTTATGAGGCCATTACTGAAATGTTGCATTTAAATGAATTCTTTGTATTGCAAAATGCTCAGCTACAGAAAGTGTAACATTATCGCTCCAGTAGATGAATATTACTTAGTGAATGTAGGCATTAATATCGAAATTGTCATCAGGTATTTATTGGCTGATGTATTTTGACCATTGTGAACCAAACTGTAGCGTACTAATTCTGCAAGTGCAAAATATTTTTATTTTACTGTGAACCAGAATTTATTCCATTATGAATTTATTCCATTATGAATTTATTCCTGAAATAGTTTGTTTTGAAATACCTTCACCTGGAATGCCCCTTCCCAGCTGAGCCCATTTTGGAAGGCATAATTTGGGATGAGGACATAGCTGTTCTCACCTATTTTGTAGGGATCCTGAAAAGGCTAACCAGAATTAGAGTCACTATACTTTGTGACATACAATGGTTGTCCTTTCTCCAGATCAACATGATTATCGTGATGCAGCAACTATGCAGGCACTTTCCAAAAATCACTGGAAGTTAAGGGGAGCCTGGCATGATTAACAGACCAGAAATGTTGTGTATCTGCATTGGTGGGGTTTTGTTTGTTTGTTTGGGGGTTTTTTTTGGTTTTTTGTTTGTTTGTTTGGGGTTTTTTTATTAGTTAGGCTTTGGAGCTGCCGTCAGGCAACTTGACAGAAACAATTCTTTGGTAGGGTAATGCTAGGAGATGGTATGAGGTTTTTTTTGTATTTTCTCTTTTCTTTTCCTGTACCCACATCTATAGGTTGATTTTCAGTATCTCAAATGTGAAGCACAGAATGTTCACAAACCTCAGTTTTTGGAAGCTTGAACACATTTTCTTTGTTTTCAGCTGTTAAATCAGGAGATACCTGTGGTTCTTGTTTTAGAGGAAATGTTACCTTACTTTCACATTCTAATGATGTGCTTTAGAAGGGTAAGGACTTCAGCTGGAGTAGGTTTCTTGGTGTAATTACAGCCATACCAAGTATAACGCTAAGAACATGAGCAGGGGTGAAGAAACCAGACACAGAATGTGCTGGTAAGTGCCCCCAGTGAGTTTCTGGTAATGAACAAAATGTCCTTCAGCAGCAGTTTGAGTCAGAGCGGGAAATGGTTTTGTTCATTTAGTTTACAAGTTTGGGGTTTTTTTCTCATTCAGAATTTTTACTGGTGTATAAAGGTTTTAGTTCTATTGGAATTTTGGAGGTTGGTGAGAAAAGCAGTTAGGTCTGAAAAAGACAAATAGAAGATTTGATGGTAAAGATAGAAAAGGAACAAGCTTTTAATATGTGGGGCCAATGGGGTTTCATTTTTTAGGTAATTAATAAGCCTTGTGTATTTTATTTGATAGGACTGGAAAGTTTTGACAAAGTTTTTGACATAAAAGTTCACCTGGGTACTTACTGCTAGTAAGATATGTTACAGTGAGTTGTTTTAATTTTGAAATACTTGACATATCAGAGGAAAGTTAAGTGAAAATATTATTATGATGTAAGTACAAATGGTGTTACATTAAATCAGTAGAATGTAGTACCCACAGTTAATTGTAGGACTGTGAATACTATATCTAGTTAATTAATATGCTAATTAGCTAGTTTAAAGATAAAAGGGGGGATTAAAACAATGCAATAAAGAGCTTGTATTTTTCTCTTTTGCTGTGCAAACACAGCTCCCTGCAATAATTTAATGAGGAAATTTCAAAGGAACAAAACTAACAACAAATGAATTAGAAGCTTAACTAAGTAATTACATGGTATTGCTGAGACCTTTTGGGTAGGGACTAGCATAACTATGTGTTTAGATTGTCATAACAGCAAATAACAGAGAGTGGGGTAACTAATGAATAAAATCCGTTTATTTGTTGGAAATTTATTTTTCAGAAGCAGTCTAAGCAAAATTTGAATTAAACGGTTTTTATTGAAAGCAATTTATTGATAGTAATAAAATTGAATAT
Organism: Antrostomus carolinensis; assembly: GCF_000700745.2. NCBI lineage: Eukaryota > Metazoa > Chordata > Aves > Caprimulgiformes > Caprimulgidae > Antrostomus > Antrostomus carolinensis. The sequence goes on from NW_010305842.1 coordinate 55,902, forward strand.
ATTTCTAAGGTAGAAGGATGTAAACACATTGAAGGGAAGGGAGCACAAATAGAAAAAGAAGAGTAGCACTTTTTCTGGAGTAATGAGAGCCATGAAGCAGGCTTCCAGCCAGCCTTTAATATGTTAGCAGAAAAGGGATTGGTGTTCAAAAACCAAAACCTATGTTTGTTCAGGAATAAACATCCTGCATTTGGAGACTGCTCAGAGGACTACAGAGGCTGGTTTTGATGTAGGCTGGAAAATCAATAGAAAATCTTAATAGGGTGGCTCTGAGAGAGAAAACATCCTTAAGCACAATGACAATATGCTTTAAACTGTGTCTGAAGACCTATTACGGGCTAAAATAGGCTGTAGAAGATTTCAGAACAAATTAAGGGAGGTCTTTCCAGAGAGAGGATGCTAAAGAAGAATGTAACAAAGAATTTTTGTGTTAGAAAAATACCTTCAGAACTGTAACTGCTTTATTAGTGTTAAATTTCTTGTCTGTAAACACCTTTCCTCAGCTGCAGAAAGCCAGTGTTTGGTTTTCATTTCTTTCAGGAATCCATGCATATTTAGGTTTGACAAAATTATGATACTCTCCATACTAGAGAATGCAATTTGAACTACTATGTACAGTCTCAGCTGGCATCCATGCTCAATAAAGACAAAAAGACTATCTCCTAATCACTTTAGTCTGTTACTAATTGGCTTGTTATTAATACAAAAGCACTGTTATAGCTCATTTCAAAAGATACACACAAACAAAAGGAAACATGTGACAAATCTTCTGTTTTCTTTTTTATTTATTTAAACAATTCAACAACAACAAAAAACCCCTAGCAGCTGCTAAATGGAAGCTAGAAGTTGGTTTATAGGAGCAGTAAATATCCCTCTGAGAATAAATATATATTATCAAGTATTCTATTGTAAAATTTGTTATACAAGATTATTTTTTTTATGTTAAGGTAAAGCATCTGGGTCCTTTGATTCAAATTTAAGCCTTAACACATTGTTACTATTGAGGAGCAGCAGGAGTGATCCAGGTATAATATCTCAATATTGCTAATCTAAACTGCATTTGTACTATGAGTGCTTAAATAATCTAGGCATCACACCCCTCCCCCAAAAAGGAAACAGAGTCTCCTTCTTGCTCTCAGCAATTTCACTGAGAACAGGAATGAGTCTCTAGAAGGTGGAAATTTTTCAAAAGAGTTTGAATTATTTAGAATTGTGAGTCCCACTGATATTCTGGGTCTAAAAGTGGGTGCAATTCTCTCTTCTGAATATTTGGGCACGTAGAACCAGGGCAACACTCTAACTGTGCTAAAGTCAATACCTAGACTTCTTTTAACTTCGAGTGGTTCGGGACTTTGTTCTCACAAATAAGCAGCCTCTAACATAGTAAGCAGTTTAATGCAATTTTCTGTTTATTCTTTCCAGTCAGAAAATGTCAGAGATGCAATATATTTTTGGTCTCTTTTGCTAAGAAAACAAGGTTTATGCCTTACATCCATCTGTTTTTCCCCTGGTAACTTTTGAAACTATTTTGAAGCACATTTCACAGACAGGTAAAGGTCTTAAAGATGGTAAGTTCCTGCAAACTGACAGTCCTCAAAGACGTTCTCTACAGTCAAGGGTTCAGTGGCTGAGCCCCCATCAGCAGCTTTTATGTGTGGTCCCATTGAGGCTGTAGTGTGAGTGTGCTCTTTATTAGACACTATCTGTTGCACACAGGAGAGAAACATGATTAACGTTTGTACTTGGGAAATTTTAACTTCAGTCCTGAACTTTTTGGATACCAAAGTGTCCATGGAGAAGAAAAAAATAAACTCTGAACCAGACTTCATCAGTTCTGCTGTTCACTTGAGATGTTTTGTATGCCAGTTACTATGGTCTCAATCTTGGGTCAATCTCTTTTTTTGGTTTTTGTTTTTGTTTTTTTTTTTTTAAGGAACTGTTGAAGATAACTGGATGACATGAGAGCTCATGTAAATTGTGTTTATACACATATATAATACTGTGAGTTACAGCTGGCTTTGTATCTCTATAGATGGCTAATTGTAGCACTGTCAGAAGGGAATTAAAGGGAATTCACAAAAGTGGAACAGACTCTGAAGCTTAGGAAAGAATATCTTTAATGAAATACACCCACTTAAAAGGCAGCATTACATGAAATATAGTCTAGGTTACAAGTCTCATTAGCTGTGAATAAACTCGGACCTTTGCTACAGAACTGAGTTACTATGGCCCTGATGTGGCATTAGACAGAAAACAGCCTGTGAGAGAAGATTTCTTCTTTACTAAAGAATCATATTCTACATGGGGTTTTATCTCTCTTCTCCTGGATTATTTTCTTTTCTAAATTGTAGTTTTCTTTATCATTCAATGTTCTCAATATGAAGTGGGTACATTTTTAGGCTTTGGCTTACTACTATTATGAAGAATGAAACTCTGGTTAAACTCTGTGACGTTTTGATGTCACCTACAGGGTCTCTCTGGTTTGGGGTTTGTATCTAAATAATCAGATTTTAAAATATGTCTACTGTATGATTTTGACTGTACCTGTGAATGACTGACATGTCTTAAGTGAAAGATCTCTTGTCCCCGGTGGTGGTTAAAGTCAGAGCTGTCGTTTTTGAATTATTTTATTTCACGAGCTTTTAATCATACCCCAAGGACATGTCAAGCTCTCACATACTCTTTCTTTCAAGTATATTCTTACACAAACATGCTGTGGAGGAGATGCTGTCATTTCTTCTCTTGTTCCATTCCAAGCACATATTCATCATGCTAGGGTAAACTTATAAGAAATTTAATATTGTAGTAAGTTGCAGTTTGAGGTGTGGCCCTCTTTCAAAAGCTGAAAAATTTGGTGGTGGTTAAACAACAGCTAAAGCAGTAAGGAACATGCTGGCAGTAAATCAAGTAATGTGGTTATTCTCTTAATAAATATTGAGTTTGTTAGTCAGATGGAGTTCATTCCTCTCAAAGTTATCTTTATGACATTTCTGTGAACGTGAATTAATTTGAACACCATTGTGAGATTTTTTTTTTTTACTCTGTATTTTACCACTTTATCAAATTTTCTATACCTGAAACACCAATTAGTGTATTTATAGTGAACGTATTCAACGATTTTGCTTTTTGTTATTTCTTTCAATTGTTGTTCTCATGGATTCCAACCAGTGTTCTTGTGTCTCACATACAGCATGAAATCTGAATGCCCCAAGGTTTCACATATTCCCAGAGGGAGCCTAACAGCTACTCTGTCCTGCTTTTACTGCTTAGGATGAGATATTGTCCTTTTTTGTTTCTGGCAGGCTTTGATACAAACCTATAATAATGGCTATTGTGGTGGTTGTTATTTTTGTATTTGTTATTTTTATAGCTCCATAGGCAAATAAATACTTTTTTTTTTTTTAACTTAGTATCTGACTGTCATTTAGAACACCAGGCTCTAAAATTGCCTCCTGTGAAATTTTAGTAATGTCTTTGAATGGCTGTGTATTGAGTGACTGACTTAAATGTTTCTTTGTGCTAAAAGGAGCAACGCTGTTTGGAGAGCATGCAGTTTGCAAGACATTTTTGAAATGTACATAGAGAAGCCCAGTAGTTGTATTTAAAATTATTTATTGATGGAGAAGTAAGTAAAGGAGTCATATTTGGACCAAGAATTGTTTTCAGGAAGAAATAGCCTGTTTTCCCCTCAAGCTCATTTCTGAATTTCAGGAGAAAAATCAGTCTTATAAACCCCTAAAATTTTCCAAGGCTGAATTGCCAGTGTTGAGCATCAGTTGCTTCCTGTCTGTGGTACATTGGAAATTCATAAGTATGTCACTATCTGTATGTTAGGACTTTTGCTTTGAAGCTGAAAGTGTAGTCTGCCTCTGGTTTGGTTCCAGCTCTATGTAAGTTAAAATTCCTTCCCAGTATTCATGCCAGCCTTCATCTCGTACCTATATCATCTGCTTTTGCGTCCAATGAAGCCAGAACAACTGGCTTCTGTTATCTAGCAGGCTGAGGGAAGGTGGACATACCTGGGCAGTGGAAAAGATCTTGATAACACAGGAACAACTAGGATTGTTATATATGTTATATATGAATGATCATGCTCAGATTTGCTCAAGTGCAAAGGTTCTTAACCATGCCTCCTCAGCTGTGCTTTGTCTGCACTGACCTTGTACAGCCTCTTTAGTGCATCTGTGCTGCAATCTCCTGGCTTCTGCAAGGACATAACGAAGCAGATGGGTATGATGTAGAGAGATCTAACCTCATCCTCGCAGGTTTGGTGGGCACAATCTCTATGGCTATGCAAAGAAACTGCCTCTGCTTTCCATCCCAAGCAGCTTTGCAAGCAAACTGTCACATACCCATTGTTGTGTCTTTAGCTAATCAGTTCTTGAAAGGAAACCATGGAATGCATCTGACTATGGACCAAAGCTTTGCTATTGCTTGCAGTCACAGGGGTTAGATCATGAATAGAATTCAGAACAAAAATGTTATTTAGGGAAAGTTTTTCCAACACTGGCCAGGCTAGAGACTTGTATGTATTCTATCATCCTCATTTTGACCAGAAATTCCCTCTTTGTCCCAAGGAATGCTTCTGATGGAATGTTCAGAGAAATATTTTAGCAGTTTTGCTCTTCAGAAAAGAAAGTTTAATTAAAAAATATCACCTCCCATTCCAGACAAAAATATCAGTTCAGTCTTTAAAACCCCCATAGCAACCTGCAGCCCTCAATTAACAAACAATAAAAAATAAATTCACTACCCATCCAAACTATCGTTATGAAAGGAGCTTTTGTAAATATATGCTCTTACAGCAGTTCCAAATGCCACCTTCTACATAGGCTTTTGGTATATTTACTGCATTAAATAACAGCCATATATGTAATTGAACACACTTATTGATAACTACTTGCCTGCTCCAAAATGTCTATTGAATTCCAGTGGTCTAGTGTGACTGCAGTCATGGTACATAAATTTGATTGTAATCCCAAATTACATTTACATATACTTGCTGTACAGTAAGAGCGAAGTAAGAAAATGAAACACAGCCTCCTCTGCGATATAGCTTTGAGAACCTAGAAAATTTCAGCTCTTTTGGTCAGTTTAGTTACTTGTAACTGTTACTGCTGGTCCCTTGAAATAATTGTACTAATGCCACTTAATATCTATAAGAATTCTGACCTACGGTCTTTTAAAATACAAAGTTAAATTCTCAGAAAAATTTTATGTTGTTCTGAGATGTATCTAGGATATTTTGTACAGTATGTCTGAATAAAAATTACTAATATGAGAATATCTTATTTTCAGAAATAAGCAAGATACTGATATGCTGAGTTGTTTTATTTTGTTGGTTATTTGGTTGCCGCTTGCCCAATGCTACAACACATAACCTCTGACTTTCCAAAAAATTGCTTTTATGATTTTCTTTTATGGAGGTGTTTATGTTTAGAGCCTTTGCCAATCTCAAGAGAAATGAAATTTCTTTCACTATTTTTTGTCTTGAAGCTTGAATAGTTTAGCATTATGTCCTAGTTGCATTTGAGTCGTATTGCTATGTAATGGTTGTAGTTTGTCAAGCATTCATGGGGCAAAGAGCATATTGTAGCAGTGTAAGAAAACAAAACTATGAACGTTATACGGCAATGGGAAGATTTTTAGATTTTACAGAAGAAAGTGTTTTTTGGATTTAAGGCTTAATCAAGTAAATTCTGACTTATTACTAGTAATCAGTGGGCTGCTTCTCTAGATGAGAACTATTTGCATCAGCACTTCTTAGCAGCTATGCATACATCACAAATCTTGTGGTAATAATTTTATCTTTAACATGATTTGACTAACAGCTTGTATACCTGTTGAAATCAAATATGCAGAAATATGGTAAAAGCTGCCTAAAAAAGGATACATGAACTCACTCTGCCTGCTAGTAAAATTAAATTATTAATGGTTTAATTTCTTATTTTTTCCACAGGATTTGAGGTTCCAATTAAAACTGTGTCTGGGCCATTGCTCTGCCTGCCAGTACTTAATCTTTTCCGAAAGCCTCATCACTTATCTAAAACAAAAGAAGAACGAGGTAAGGAGAGAAAGTAATGAAATGCAGCATAGCACATCTGTCAAAGGAACAGAAAGTAGCTTTAAAAAAAAACAACAGGATCAATGACATTAAGGTTTATTTGTTGAGCGCTAAATGTGTTCATGTTAGGCATCTTAATTCTAAGGGACCTGTAACTACCATTATGTTCTTGCATACACTGTGAGTTTTGTTGTTTGTGTTTAAGAGATTTACTGTTGATGTAGCCACAGGATACAGATGACTGCTAGGAATAGGAGCTCTGGAATTGCTAAATGCACCTCTCTGTACTACGGAGTCCTTTGGAAGATTGTTTTACATCCTGTTGCTGAACTTATGAATATAATTAACATTTCTGAAATTACTTAAAATTCAGTTTTGGGTCAGTCTAGATTTATGTTCTCCAAATATGTATAATAAAATATTGGTTACTGTATTAAAAGACTTACCTGTTTCAGCACTTAGAGCTGTGCTATCCTTTGTTATTGATAATAGATCTTTCTAAAATACCTGGAATTGACTCTTGCTATGTCACTTGGGATGTGATCATATACAACAAGTCAGGTATAACTAGAGGTGACAGAGAAGAGTAGTAGAGTAAGAGTAATTTAGCCTTGATGTGATAAAGATGTAAGGAAGATACGGTTTGAAACATATGAGCCTTTTTTGAGTCTGAAAAGTATAGCCTGCAGTGGCCGCCTCTGTAGTCACTGCTGATATTCACCGAGAGAGAATATCGGGATCTCAGTTCTTATTTTTCCCGTTCACTCATTTTTTCTGCATTCTCAGATTTCTGACAGGGATCAGATTCAAACTAATATTAGCTGGTGCAAATCAGGCTCCTGAATATCCTTTCACCTCAAAACCATTATATGCAAACCAGCAAGCTTCAGAGCTTGTTGGCTTCTCACCTTTTCAACATACAATCTCATGTATCGGATTTGGGACTGTTAAGCATGCATCTTATCTAGAGTCTCTCTCAAGAACACTATTTATAATTTGGCTTTTCTAGCTGTATAAAGGGTATCATTAAGTAGCTGGGGAAATAATGTTCAATGTGGCATCATCAGACCATGGATAGCCATAGGCCATGCAGAAAATAGCTGGTGGTAGTTGTAAGCAATAAGCAAAACTGGGTTTAGTAGGGGTGTTTTTAAAGTACATGTGTTGCTGAGGGAGAGTTGTACCTCCAGATGCAGAGTTGATAATATACATAACTGGCTGGTACAAACATTCCTAAAATATTTTCTACAATTGCTATCAGAAACTACTTACATATGTAGATTGTTGCATATGCTATGTAAATCCTCAAGGCTTGCCAAATAACTTTATATTTTCTGAATCATGTCTTTCTGTAACCATGTTTTATAGCACAGTTGTCTTCTATGTCATCCATCTAGGGCATTATTTCTGCTAAAAGCTGGAGATGTTGACAGGAAACCACTTTGACTGACATTTGATCTTACAGAATTTGGCTGAATAATCCATTTGTTGAGCAGCTACAGTACAGATCTCATTGTATTGTCTCTGAGACTGGAAAAGATGATGAAACAAAAAGCTTTTGTATAATTTAATAAAAATTACTTCCTAGCATTTGCTTATGAAAGCAAGATGAGGTGCTTATGTAGAATTAGGTCCATCTCCAAAAAAGTTGAATCAAACTTTAAACTAACTACTCTTAGTAGGATTTGAAAAAAGCACACTTCATTTGTCTGTAGCTCTTCAACTTTCTTTCAGTGCCTTATAATCACATTTCAGAGCTATTATTTCAGTAAATAGATATCTCAAATTTAATGCCTTAAAGATTCTTTTATTTTCTTGTTTAAAAATTTATTTTTTCCACCTTCAAAACCTTTCTACTTCTTTCATACTCTGCTAGTGAGGTACATTGACAACTTAAAACAGATAATCTTAGAAATTATTAGCTTCTGATAAGCATAACTACCTTATCATGACAAGTGTTGATGACATTTAAAAAAAGATATTACACTGAGCTGGTGCCTAAAATGAGTAACGTGCTAACTATGTAGGCAGTTGAATTGGGACCCCTACTGATAGTGAAAACAGTCAAAGTTTTGTTGTGGTTTTTAATGAAAGCAAGGCTGATATGATTACAATAATGTAGATGTATGAGTGGGATGTCTGTATGTCTGTATCTCACAATAATTTTTAACCTGTTGACTAACATCAGAGATTATTTTAGCCCAATGAGTGACATTAACAGGAAGATAAAGTTTTGAAAGAAAATTGTTCCCAACATTCTAATGAAAACATGTGGCTTTGCAGAAAAAAATAAATAAAAAAAAATGCCCTGATAAAAGGGAAGGCCACTTCATAAGCTTCTCTAAAAGATTCTCCAAGAGAAAGAGACCTAATTAATGTCCCAGGTTTGGAGAGGTGTTTCAGTCAGAACCTGCACCTTTTAAACATGGGAGGATCCACAAAAAAATTTGTGAATGCAGGGAATTGTCCCAGGTTTCTGCTCAGGAAATCAGATTAATTTCCTGCTTGTGTGCTCTGAACTTCTCCCTCTTTCTCGTGGTACACATACCCTGTTTCTTTATAAGATGCTGATATTTGATATCCAAACCAGGTGCTCTGTCTTACAGCAGTAGGAGCATTTACTTTCAGGTTATAGCTTTTGTGTTTAAAAGCAAAAAACCCATTATTGTATGTGTGGTTGGCAGGCATTGTGCATTATGGTTTATTGCATTTGCGGGTTCAACTGTAAACACAAAAACATCCATTTTGCTTATGGGACAGCTTATTGTTCTTATTGAACAGTAACAAACCTTATGCTATGGATGAAAGAATTTGATTTATCTGCGTTATTAAGTATACTAGGTATGTGATTAGACATCAGTCTCACAAACCACGTCTTATGTTGTTATTTTATAAATTCCTACTGGCTTGTACAATCAGGCAACGGTTCTGCAGTGAAGTCCTTAAGCAGATGCAATATATGTCAACACATGGCTCTTAGCCATTGCCAAGGCTTGATAGTGTTACAGGCCTTAAAGATGAAATGTAGTTTCCTGGATAATTTGTATAATGCATCTTTAAGGTATTCATATTTTCAAGATGCATTTGGATTTACAAGCTATAAAAGATAAAGCATACTTTGCAGTTTCTATTTTAGATATAGTACCCCTTAAAATGCTTGAGGCTTCTCTTCTATGCAGTGGATGATTTGCTCTGAGGATCTTAAACATTCATTTCTACTGGTTCTCATATCAGAGATTCTCTATTAATATTGCCAGAGTGAAATAGGAGACTGACTGCTGGGAATCTCCAGGCAATCAATGAAAAATACTTTGCAACAATACTGTCCTTTTCACTTTTGCTAAGGGTTGTGAAAGCAATTTACAAACATTAATAACACATTACGGTAAGCTCCTGAAGCTAGATCTCTGTGATCATTCGGTCCTAGAAACTTTTAAACTGAGATAAAGATGGGTAACAGCTGTGCTATGACAGTGGAAACTAGCCATTCCTTTGCTGGGCTCCATTTTTTGTGGACCCTCTTGGACATCCATAGAGTTTTGTTTCAAAAACTCCTCAAGGCTTGGAGCTTCCCAGCTCTGGAGTCTACTTTTTGAGGCCAAGCTTTGATTCTTTGATCAGGGCTCTGGTCCATATTGAACTTTTTATAAACTTGATTTAAATTTTGAAAGAAGCTGAAGAACCAAAAGGAAACAAAGACACTAACTAGAGAGGAAGTACAGGTTCATTGAATCTGCTGAGAATAAAATCAGCTTTCTTATAGCAGTATTTAACTTGCCTAGGTATAGCAAGTTTTGTAGTTAGAATGATTGTGTCAATCCATTTTACACTGTTGAAAGGCTAGATCCAACAACTGTGAATTATGGATAATGAGGAATGGCCAGCTATTCAAACACCAAATAAAAAAGCCTTAGCTGTTGTTTGACAGGCATTTTTTTTTTTTCTTCCTTCTCCCTCCCCCATAATTCCATAAAGTATTTGTTTAAAATTTACAGTGTGTTCTGTATATTAAAGTAAAACTTTTATTCTATATTTACTACTCCTAGCCAAGATGGCTTAATGTAGGAGCTACTGAATTATCCATTGTCAGAAAGTGGTTGGCAAATTCTTATGCTTGTGTCTCATTAACTTGTCTCACTGGAATCTCATTCCAACTTTCACAGGCTAAAAACGTGATAGCAATGTATTTTGTAGTGATTCTAAGATACATTTACAGAGTCAGTGGAAGTTACAGGAATAGCAAGGTAGACAATAATACACTTTATTCCTTATTCTTTTGTGCAATAAAAACTCATTTTGACATCAGTGGAAATCCATGATGCAAAAGCGACACTTTTCATATTGTCCGGTACTATAAAGCACATGTACCCTACCATTTGAAAAGTGATCTTGTATAATCTCCTTGTTTCTACTTATAATATCAAAACACTGGTTTTGAAGATAGAACTAAAGCATTTCTTAGTGATAACTTGAACTATTAAGCAGTGAGATGTCATTACCCCTTTAATTTATGTACATAAAATAAAAAAATGGAAGTTGCTATAGAGTTCCAGCAATGCAATTTCTCAGTAGTTCACCATGGAGACAGTTTCTTACAATATTCCAGAGTTCTGTCCTTTATGATAAATGTATTCTTATGCAATTCAAATTATTTTACAATCTTTAAAGTCTCATTTTACACATCATTGATGTATTAACTTAGTTTAATCATCTATCTGAGTTTAGTGTAGCAAAAACACATATGTGGTAGAGATGTTTCCCTTTCCAACATATTCTATAAACCAGTGAATCAGTAACAGGAAAGATAAAATGAATAGTTCAAAAGATCAATGCTGACCAAGGACCAGAGATACTTACAGTATTAACATATTTTGGGGTTTGTGCCTGTAGGCCATAATGTTACAGATAAAACATTTTTTGGAGTAAATCAAACTGATCACTATATACTATAAATATAGTAGTGTGTGCTTTTATTAGCATTAGAAGGATTGTGTGAGTACATTGTGTCATGTATTTTGCTAGCATCAAAAAGGAAATAAATAAATAAATAAATAAATAA